>NW_027116919.1:7500-10000 GCF_024137725.1 Prorops nasuta
CGAAAGCAATGCGCCGCGTTGGACTTAGCCGCTGGTTGGAGGGGTCGGCTCGCGAGCGAGGCGTTCGCGTCCGCCGGCCAAAAGCAATGCGCCGCGTTGGACTTAGCCGCTGGTTGGACGGGTCGGCTCGCGAGCGAGGCGTTCGGGTCCGACGGCCGAAAGCAATGCGCCGCGTTGGACTTAGCCGCTGGTTGGACGGGTCGGCTCGCGAGCGAGGCGTTCGGGTCCGCCGGCGAAAGCAATGCGCCGCGTTGGACTTAGCCGCTGGTTGGACGGGTCGGCTCGCGAGCGAGGCGTTCGCGTCCGCCGGCCAAAAGCAATGCGCCGCGTTGGACTTAGCCGCTGGTTGGACGGGTCGGTTCGCGAGCGAGGCGTTCGGGTCCGACGGCCGAAAGCAATGCGCCGCGTTGGACATAGCCGCTGTTTGGACGGGTCGGCTCGCGAGCGAGGCGTTCGCGTCCGCCGGCCGAAAGCAATGCGCCGCGTTGGACTTAGCCGCTGTTTGGACGGGTCGGCTCGCGAGCGAGGCGTTCGCGTCCGCCGGCCAAAAGCAATGCGCCGCGTTGGACTTAGCCGCTGGTTGGACGGGTCGGTTCGCGAGCGAGGCGTTCGGGTCCGACGGCCGAAAGCAATGCGCCGCGTTGGACATAGCCGCTGGTTGGACGGGTCGGCTCGCGAGCGAGGCGTTCGCGTCCGCCGGCCAAAAGCAATGCGCCGCGTTGGACTTAGCCGCTGGTTGGAGGGGTCGGCTCGCGAGCGAGGCGTTTGCGTCCGCCGGCCGAAAGCAATGCGCCGCGTTGGACTTAGCCGCTGGTTGGACGGGTCGGCTCGCGAGCGAGGCGTTCGGGTCCGCCGGCGAAAGCAATGCGCCGCGTTGGACTTAGCCGCTGGTTGGAGGGGTCGGCTCGCGAGCGAGGCGTTTGCGTCCGCCGGCCGAAAGCAATGCGCCGCGTTGGACTTAGCCGCTGGTTGGAGGGGTCGGCTCGCGAGCGAGGCGTTCGCGTCCGCCGGCCAAAAGCAATGCGCCGCGTTGGACTTAGCCGCTGGTTGGACGGGTCGGCTCGCGAGCGAGGCGTTCGGGTCCGACGGCCGAAAGCAATGCGCCGCGTTGGACTTAGCCGCTGGTTGGACGGGTCGGCTCGCGAGCGAGGCGTTCGGGTCCGCCGGCGAAAGCAATGCGCCGCGTTGGACTTAGCCGCTGGTTGGACGGGTCGGCTCGCGAGCGAGGCGTTCGCGTCCGCCGGCCAAAAGCAATGCGCCGCGTTGGACTTAGCCGCTGGTTGGACGGGTCGGTTCGCGAGCGAGGCGTTCGGGTCCGACGGCCGAAAGCAATGCGCCGCGTTGGACATAGCCGCTGTTTGGACGGGTCGGCTCGCGAGCGAGGCGTTCGCGTCCGCCGGCCGAAAGCAATGCGCCGCGTTGGACTTAGCCGCTGGTTGGACGGGTCGCCTCGCGAGCGAGGCGTTCGGGTCCGCCGGCCAAAAGCAATGCGCCGCGTTGGACTTAGCCGCTGGTTGGAGGGGTCGGCTCGCGAGCGAGGCGTTTGCGTCCGCCGGCCGAAAGCAATGCGCCGCGTTGGACTTAGCCGCTGGTTGGACGGGTCGGTTCGCGAGCGAGGCGTTCGGGTCCGACGGCCGAAAGCAATGCGCCGCGTTGGACTTAGCCGCTGGTTGGAGGGGTCGGCTCGCGAGCGAGGCGTTCGCGTCCGCCGGCCAAAAGCAATGCGCCGCGTTGGACTTAGCCGCTGGTTGGACGGGTCGGCTCGCGAGCGAGGCGTTCGGGTCCGACGGCCGAAAGCAATGCGCCGCGTTGGACTTAGCCGCTGGTTGGACGGGTCGGCTCGCGAGCGAGGCTTTCGCGTCCGCCGGCCTAAAGCAATGCGCCGCGTTGGACTTAGCAGCTGGTAGGAGGGGTCGGCTCGCGAGCGAGGCGTTCGCGTCCGCCGGCCGAAAGCAATGCGCCGCGTTGGACTTAGCCGCTGGTTGGACGGGTCGGCTCGCGAGCGAGGCGTTCGGGTCCGCCGGCGAAAGCAATGCGCCGCGTTGGACTTAGCCGCTGGTTGGACGGGTCGGCTCGCGAGCGAGGCTTTCGCGTCCGCCGGCCGAAAGCAATGCGCCGCGTTGGACTTAGCCGCTGGTTGGAGGGGTCGGCTCGCGAGCGAGGCGTTTGCGTACGCCGGCCGAAAGCAATGCGCCGCGTTGGACTTAGCCGCTGGTTGGACGGGTCGCTCGCGAGCGAGGCGTTCGGGTCCGACGGCCGAAAGCAATGCGCCGCGTTGGACTTAGCCGCTGGTTGGACGGGTCGGCTCGCGAGCGAGGCGTTCGGGTCCGCCGGCGAAAGCAATGCGCCGCGTTGGACTTAGCCGCTGGTTGGACGGGTCGGCTCGCGAGCGAGGCGTTCGCGTCCGCCGGCCAAAAGCAATGCGCCGCGTTGGACTTAGCCGCTGGTTGGACGGGTCGGTTCGCGAGCGAGGCGTTCGGGTCCGACGGCCGAAAGCAAT
>NW_027116919.1:20000-25000 GCF_024137725.1 Prorops nasuta
CCGCTGTTTGGACGGGTCGGCTCGCGAGCGAGGCGTTCGCGTCCGCCGGCCGAAAGCAATGCGCCGCGTTGGACTTAGCCGCTGGTTGGACGGGTCGGCTCGCGAGCGAGGCGTTCGCGTCCGCCGGCCAAAAGCATTGCGCCGCGTTGGACTTAGCCGCTGGTTGGACGGGTCGCTCGCGAGCGAGGCGTTCGGGTCCGACGGCCGAAAGCAATGCGCCGCGTTGGACTTAGCCGCTGGTTGGACGGGTCGGCTCGCGAGCGAGGCGTTCGGGTCCGCCGGCCAAAAGCAATGCGCCGCGTTGGACTTAGCCGCTGGTTGGACGGGTCGGCTCGCGAGCGAGGCGTTCGGGTCCGCCGGCCAAAAGCAATGCGCCGCGTTGGACTTAGCCGCTGGTTGGACGGGTCGGCTCGCGAGCGAGGCGTTCGGGTCCGCCGGCCAAAAGCAATGCGCCGCGTTGGACTTAGCCGCTGGTTGGAGGGGGTCGGCTCGCGAGCGAGGCGTTTGCGTCCGCCGGCCGAAAGCAATGCGCCGCGTTGGACTTAGCCGCTGGTTGGACGGGTCGGCTCGCGAGCGAGGCGTTCGGGTCCGCCGGCGAAAGCAATGCGCCGCGTTGGACTTAGCCGCTGGTTGGAGGGGTCGGCTCGCGAGCGAGGCGTTCGGGTCCGTCGGCCGAAAGCAATGCGCCGCGTTGGACTTAGCCGCTGGTTGGAGGGGTCGGCTCGCGAGCGAGGCGTTTGCGTCCGCCGGCCGAAAGCAATGCGCCGCGTTGGACTTAGCCGCTGGTTGGAGGGGTCGGCTCGCGAGCGAGGCGTTCGCGTCCGCCGGCCAAAAGCAATGCGCCGCGTTGGACTTAGCCGCTGGTTGGAGGGGTCGGCTCGCGAGCGAGGCGTTTGCGTCCGCCGGCCGAAAGCAATGCGCCGCGTTGGACTTAGCAGCTGGTTGGAGGGGTCGGCTCGCGAGCGAGGCGTTCGCGTCCGCCGGCCAGAAGCAATGCGCCGCGTTGGACTTAGCCGCTGGTTGGACGGGTCGCTCGCGAGCGAGGCGTTTGCGTCCGCCGGCCGAAAGCAATGCGCCGCGTTGGACTATGTTATCTTAGATAAAATTTTATTATTTAAAACTATTGGAATTTGTTTACAAGTATTTTGTTATGCAAATATTTTTTCATCATTTGAAGTACCTCATTGATTTTGGTCCTATCGAAGAAGTTTGCCCTATGGCCGACTATGTTATAGCCGGCTAGTCGCCGTTCTGCCGGCGGACCTTTTCGTACATATAAGAGTGTTGGGAGTGAGCTTAGCTGCTCGAGGTATGAAACTTAGCACAGCATAGTCACGGGTCGGTGTCTTAGACCGAATGGCCCTAATGTGATTGAGCGCTAGATAGCGTTGGTTCGAAAAGTTTTTAAGCGGAATATATCCGTGTTTTGTATTCTTTTTGGCTCACTGAAAAATCACTCAAAGTTCCGAGCGAGAATATGTTATTCACCGTATGTTGTGAAGGACTTTAGAGAAAGTCAGCCATGAAGTTTTGACTTTAACTTTGTTTTTTGTCAGAAGAATGTTTGAAGAGATTGTATAAATATGATGACCGATGGACCGTGCGTTGCAGCCTATTGAGGAAGATGGTCAGGTGGCGATGAGTGCTTTTGTGTGCCCTGTGCTCACATGAACATCTCTCGCACGCCTCTATCTTGCAGGCTTTTGAAAGATCATGTGCGCAATCCGCGGTCCTCGGAGGTGGTCACACCTAAAAATTGCCGGTGTCCCTCGAAGGATGGCGGCCCCTCGATAGCGGCATCATTGGCGAGAGATCGCTGGTGTGCTGTCGAGGATCGTTCTTGCATATTGTTAGAAAGTTTTAAAGACACAGCGAGCACCAAATTGGTCTCACCAAAGTCACAGTTGCTAATAAGGGGCGCATGAAATATTAATTAATAACAACAAGTGGGGTAAGGCCGGCCCCACACATGCTGTCTCTTCTCAAACCTTCGACGTCTCCACGGATTAGCGAAACTTGGGGTCTCTTGTAGTCCCTTGTTTTAGCGATGACCCGCTGGCGAAGAGTTTGAGTAACCTACTAAGGGAGATTCTTAGGAATCAGGAGTCTGGCAAACTCAAGACTGTTATAGCCCGGAGAATGGGACAAAACTATAATGGATCGCAACAATAGTTCGAACGAAACACCAGCGAGGTTCTGGACAAACCTCTTCCTACATGTCCCTTGGGCGTAGGAATTAAACTTGGTAATGTGAGAGTATCCGCAGGATTGCTGGAGGCATCTAGCGACCGGGATCAAATCTCAAGACCAAGGTTTTTACCAAACCTAGAAACAGCGCACCTGGCTTGCGGACCAAGGACCGCTTGCTGGGAAGACGGTCCTCGATGGGGAGGGCAGGAGCGTAATTGATCAAAACACCGAGTCAGGGATTGCCATGTCGGCTTGGTATAGACCTGTATTGATGAGTATAAAAGAGTATATTCATTCGGTGTTCTCGAACGAAAGAATCAAGAAATTCCTCCTAAAGCTACCATAATTTCGAACGTAAAGCAAAGAGAGGAGTACTCGCTCATGCCTTGTTATCCCCTTCGAGAGCTGTCGCCTGGGAGCAGGTTGGGTCTGTAAGTCAATAAAGACTAAAAGACTGAAGATAAATGACTAACAGTATAAGACCACTAGCTGAAGACAAATCACAAATCACACTCATATCCTATCATATCATATCATAATATGACTAGAATAAACCCATAAGCTATTAGCTCTATAGCCTATAGCTCACATTCTGTCATAAATAATATATATATACATGCATCTCATAGACTAACATAGCATAAGCCTAGATATAAAAGTCTAATCAATAATAATAATAATAATAACAATAAAAAGTCATTATGGTAAGTTATTAACTATACCCCATTTTCAGTCCAGTCAAATCTCGAACGGTAAGTGCGCTCGCGGAAAGGTAAGGTGAAATTGGAAATAGAACGAAAGTCCAAGAGCCAGACAAGCTCTCTTAATCTGCGCTTGCGTAGAAAGGCACGACCCGTGAAGGACCGTCCTTAAATCTGTCACCAGTGTGGGACTGGATAACCCGCCCATGCGTAGGCCGTGCATGGAGACCCGTGTCGCAGGAAAAGGGGATCCTGGGTGCTGAGGAGACCCATCTCTGCGGGGATGAAGTCTCCAACACTCACCTTTGGCCACCTGCTTCTGCTAAACGGGAGGCCTGGCGAGAAAAGAGCCCTTTGCCAGGTCAATCGGCTGGGTCATCCACACCAGTGGATGGCTATGGGCTAGAAGTTGGGGTGGTCCCCCTCTTCTATATCCCGCGTGATGGCCTGACTCTGTACCCCCTTGTAAAAGGGCTACTACAGAGTCCCATTTGAGGGTCCGAGGAGGCTGGGACACGCGTAGGGACGAAGTGAGAAATATTATAATATGGGTAAACATAAAATAATAGAAGGCCCGAGAGGAAGAGTCACGCACTTCGTCTCAATGGGTTCAACTAACGCAATGGAAAGGCCCGATGGTGGGTCCAGAGTTACTTGCCATGGCTCTGGTACTCATTCCGGCTCCCTGACTAATTGCAGCGTGCTTCTCGAACGAATGAGGGTGGATAAGACTGGGACGGCCCCGTCCCTCCTGTCACACCCCGGTCAACGCTACTCTGGGTATGGACTTTCTCTACCAACCAGAGCAACAGCAAACCAGTCCACTGCTGTAAGTGACACACTAAAGATTTCTCAGTTAAACATGAGAAGATCCAAGGTCGTGCATGCTGAGGTGAGTGGACTACTCGAACGATCTCAAAAGATAATGCTCATGCAAGAACCATACAGTCATCGGGGTAAAATCCCGAGCTTTGGTAAAAATGTGGTAGTAGTTACGGGGAACGATGGGGAAGAGCCTCCTATGGCTGCCCTAGCGTCCTCGATGCAGGAAATCAGCCTAATCAAGCTGAGCGAATGCTGTGACTCCCACATTGTTTGTGCATATCTTGAGAAACCCACAACTTCTCTATATTTGATTAGTCAATACTTCCCTCCTTCCGAGGACATGGAAGTTGGTCTAATCAAACTCGAACGCGTTGTTAAACAACTAAGAGGGAAGAGGGTAATCATAGCTGCTGATGCAAATGCTAAATCCCCGCTATGGGGAGGAAACCAAAGCAATGCACGCGGAGAGAAACTGGAAGCGTTTATTGCCACTAATGGTCTCTATATTTTGAACGAAAGAGGTCAGGCATTTACGTATTTCAGCACGGTTGGTAAGTCTGATATCGATGTCACGCTAGCCACATCGATGATGTTCCCCTGTGTTACTGGTTGGCGAGTCCGAGAGGACACGACTACTAGTGATCATAGGGTCATCGAGACTACCATCCAACTAACCACTGCGCTTGGTAATGATTTTGACCTAAATAAGCCAGCGCGTAAGCGACGTTTCGTGCTCAAAACAGCAAACTGGGAGCTCTTCCACTCAGTCTTGCAAAAGGAGCTGCGTACGTTGGTGAGAAAGCCGCTGTCCACAGTGGCGAATATTGAAGAACGCGTTGAGGAAATCGAAAAACTTTTGATTGAATCATGCGAAGCTTCGATGGGGAGAAAGAGCTGGAGGAGAAGGACCGTGCCATGGTGGTCAACTAGACTCACGCAAATGAGGAAAAGGGTGACCCGGGCAAGAAGGAAATTCTCCCAGGCTCGGCGAATGGAAGAGCGCCAACAGTTGAGATCGGATTACATGAAATGTAAGAAAATTTACAACTATGAGATTCGACGGGCGAAGTCTGACAGTTGGAGGCAATTCGTCTCTGAATCTGGAAGACTGGACCCATGGGGATTGGCATACCGCCTCGCCACAGATAAGGAGAGACAGCTGAGGGTTCAGAGTAACGTCAGGGATCTGAACGGTGAAATGACGGAGAATTGGCATGACACGGCTGAAGCCCTCCTCAATGGTCTGATTCCGGACGACAACTCCGAAAAGGAAACACCAGAGCA
>NW_027116919.1:30000-50000 GCF_024137725.1 Prorops nasuta
GCGAGCGAGGCGTTCGGGTCCGTCGGCCGAAAGCAATGCGCCGCGTTGGACTTAGCCGCTGGTTGGACGGGTCGGCTCGCGAGCGAGGCTTTCGCGTCCGCCGGCCGAAAGCAATGCGCCGCGTTGGACTTAGCCGCTGGTTGGACGGGTCGGCTCGCGAGCGAGGCGTTCGGGTCCGCCGGCCAAAAGCAATGCGCCGCGTTGGACTTAGCCGCTGGTTGGACGGGTCGGCTCGCGAGCGAGGCGTTCGGGTCCGACGGCCGAAAGCAATGCGCCGCGTTGGACTTAGCCGCTGGTTGGACGGGTCGGCTCGCGAGCGAAGCGTTCGGGTCCGCCGGCCAAAAGCAATGCGCCGCGTTGGACTTAGCCGCTGGTTGGACGGGTCGGCTCGCGAGCGAGGCGTTCGGGTCCGACGGCCGAAAGCAATGCGCCGCGTTGGACTTAGCCGCTGGTTGGACGGGTCGGCTCGCGAGCGAGGCGTTCGGGTCCGACGGCCGAAAGCAATGCGCCGCGTTGGACTTAGCCGCTGGTTGGAGGGGTCGGCTCGCGAGCGAGGCGTTCGCGTCCGCCGGCCAAAAGCAACGCGCCGCGTTGGACTTAGCCGCTGGTTGGACGGGTCGGCTCGCGAGCGAGGCGTTCGGGTCCGACGGCCGAAAGCAATGCGCCGCGTTGGACTTAGCCGCTGTTTGGACGGGTCGGCTCGCGAGCGAGGCGTTCGCGTCCGCCGGCCGAAAGCAATGCACCGCGTTGGACTTAGCCGCTGGTTGGACGGGTCGGCTCGCGAGCGAGGCGTTCGCGTCCGCCGGCCAAAAGCAATGCGCCGCGTTGGACTTAGCCGCTGGTTGGACGGGTCGCTCGCGAGCGAGGCGTTCGGGTCCGACGGCCGAAAGCAATGCGCCGCGTTGGACTTAGCCGCTGGTTGGACGGGTCGGCTCGCGAGCGAGGCGTTCGGGTCCGCCGGCCAAAAGCAATGCGCCGCGTTGGACTTAGCCGCTGGTTGGACGGGTCGGCTCGCGAGCGAGGCGTTCGGGTCCGACGGCCGAAAGCAATGCGCCGCGTTGGACTTAGCCGCTGGTTGGACGGGTCGGCTCGCGAGCGAGGCGTTCGGGTCCGCCGGCCAAAAGCAATGCGCCGCGTTGGACTTAGCCGCTGGTTGGACGGGTCGGCTCGCGAGCGAGGCGTTCGGGTCCGACGGCCGAAAGCAATGCGCCGCGTTGGACTTAGCCGCTGGTTGGACGGGTCGGCTCGCGAGCGAAGCGTTCGGGTCCGCCGGCCAAAAGCAATGCGCCGCGTTGGACTTAGCCGCTGGTTGGACGGGTCGGCTCGCGAGCGAGGCGTTCGGGTCCGACGGCCGAAAGCAATGCGCCGCGTTGGACTTAGCCGCTGGTTGGACGGGTCGGCTCGCGAGCGAGGCGTTCGGGTCCGACGGCCGAAAGCAATGCGCCGCGTTGGACTTAGCCGCTGGTTGGAGGGGTCGGCTCGCGAGCGAGGCGTTCGCGTCCGCCGGCCAAAAGCAACGCGCCGCGTTGGACTTAGCCGCTGGTTGGACGGGTCGGCTCGCGAGCGAGGCATTCGCGTCCGCCGGCCAAAAGCAATGCGCCGCGTTGGACTTAGCCGCTGGTTGGACGGGTCGGCTCGCGAGCGAGGCGTTCGCGTCCGCCGGCCAAAAGCAATGCGCCGCGTTGGACTTAGCCGCTGTTTGGACGAGTCGGCTCGCGAGCGAGGCGTTCGGGTCCGACGGCCGAAAGCAATGCGCCGCGTTGGACTTAGCCGCTGGTTGGACGGGTCGGCTCGCGAGCGAGGCGTTCGGGTCTGCCGGCCAAAAGCAATGCGCCGCGTTGGACTTAGCCGCTGGTTGGACGGGTCGGCTCGCGAGCGAGGCGTTCGGGTCCGCCGGCCAAAAGCAATGCGCCGCGTTGGACTTAGCCGCTGTTTGGACGGGTCGGCTCGCGAGCGAGGCGTTCGCGTCCGCCGGCCGAAAGCAATGCACCGCGTTGGACTTAGCCGCTGGTTGGACGGGTCGGCTCGCGAGCGAGGCGTTCGCGTCCGCCGGCCAAAAGCAATGCGCCGCGTTGGACTTAGCCGCTGGTTGGACGGGTCGGCTCGCGAGCGAGGCTTTCGCGTCCGCCGGCCGAAAGCAATGCGCCGCGTTGGACTTAGCCGCTGGTTGGACGGGTCGGCTCGCGAGCGAGGCTTTCGCGTCCGCCGGCCGAAAGCAATGCGCCGCGTTGGACTTAGCCGCTGGTTGGAGGGGTCGGCTCGCGAGCGAGGCGTTCGGGTCCGTCGGCCGAAAGCAATGCGCCGCGTTGGACTTAGCCGCTGGTTGGACGGGTCGGCTCGCGAGCGAGGCTTTCGCGTCCGCCGGCCGAAAGCAATGCGCCGCGTTGGACTTAGCCGCTGGTTGGAGGGGTCGGCTCGCGAGCGAGGCGTTTGCGTCCGCCGGCCGAAAGCAATGCGCCGCGTTGGACTTAGCCGCTGGTTGGAGGGGTCGGCTCGCGAGCGAGGCGTTTGCGTCCGCCGGCCGAAAGCAATGCACCGCGTTGGACTTAGCCGCTGGTTGGACGGGTCGGCTCGCGAGCGAGGCGTTCGCGTCCGCCGGCCAAAAGCAATGCGCCGCGTTGGACTTAGCCGCTGGTTGGACGGGTCGCTCGCGAGCGAGGCGTTCGGGTCCGACGGCCGAAAGCAATGCGCCGCGTTGGACTTAGCCGCTGGTTGGACGGGTCGGCTCGCGAGCGAGGCGTTCGGGTCCGCCGGCCAAAAGCAATGCGCCGCGTTGGACTTAGCCGCTGGTTGGACGGGTCGGCTCGCGAGCGAAGCGTTCGGGTCCGCCGGCCAAAAGCAATGCGCCGCGTTGGACTTAGCCGCTGGTTGGACGGGTCGGCTCGCGAGCGAGGCGTTCGGGTCCGCCGGCCAAAAGCAATGCGCCGCGTTGGACTTAGCCGCTGGTTGGACGGGTCGGCTCGCGAGCGAGGCGTTCGGGTCCGACGGCCGAAAGCAATGCGCCGCGTTGGACTTAGCCGCTGGTTGGACGGGTCGGCTCGCGAGCGAAGCGTTCGGGTCCGCCGGCCAAAAGCAATGCGCCGCGTTGGACTTAGCCGCTGGTTGGACGGGTCGGCTCGCGAGCGAGGCGTTCGGGTCCGACGGCCGAAAGCAATGCGCCGCGTTGGACTTAGCCGCTGGTTGGACGGGTCGGCTCGCGAGCGAGGCGTTCGGGTCCGACGGCCGAAAGCAATGCGCCGCGTTGGACTTAGCCGCTGGTTGGAGGGGTCGGCTCGCGAGCGAGGCGTTCGCGTCCGCCGGCCAAAAGCAACGCGCCGCGTTGGACTTAGCCGCTGGTTGGACGGGTCGGCTCGCGAGCGAGGCTTTCGCGTCCGCCGGCCGAAAGCAATGCGCCGCGTTGGACTTAGCCGCTGGTTGGAGGGGTCGGCTCGCGAGCGAGGCGTTTGCGTCCGCCGGCCGAAAGCAATGCGCCGCGTTGGACTTAGCCGCTGGTTGGACGGGTCGGCTCGCGAGCGAGGCTTTCGCGTCCGCCGGCCGAAAGCAATGCGCCGCGTTGGACTTAGCCGCTGGTTGGAGGGGTCGGCTCGCGAGCGAGGCGTTCGGGTCCGTCGGCCGAAAGCAATGCGCCGCGTTGGACTTAGCCGCTGGTTGGACGGGTCGGCTCGCGAGCGAGGCTTTCGCGTCCGCCGGCCGAAAGCAATGCGCCGCGTTGGACTTAGCCGCTGGTTGGAGGGGTCGGCTCGCGAGCGAGGCGTTTGCGTCCGCCGGCCGAAAGCAATGCGCCGCGTTGGACTTAGCCGCTGGTTGGAGGGGTCGGCTCGCGAGCGAGGCGTTTGCGTCCGCCGGCCGAAAGCAATGCGCCGCGTTGGACTTAGCCGCTGGTTGGAGGGGTCGGCTCGCGAGCGAGGCGTTCGGGTCCGTCGGCCGAAAGCAATGCGCCGCGTTGGACTTAGCCGCTGGTTGGACGGGTCGGCTCGCGAGCGAGGCTTTCGCGTCCGCCGGCCGAAAGCAATGCGCCGCGTTGGACTTAGCCGCTGGTTGGAGGGGTCGGCTCGCGAGCGAGGCGTTTGCGTCCGCCGGCCGAAAGCAATGCGCCGCGTTGGACTTAGCCGCTGGTTGGAGGGGTCGGCTCGCGAGCGAGGCGTTCGGGTCCGTCGGCCGAAAGCAATGCGCCGCGTTGGACTTAGCCGCTGGTTGGACGGGTCGGCTCGCGAGCGAGGCTTTCGCGTCCGCCGGCCGAAAGCAATGCGCCGCGTTGGACTTAGCCGCTGGTTGGAGGGGTCGGCTCGCGAGCGAGGCGTTTGCGTCCGCCGGCCGAAAGCAATGCGCCGCGTTGGACTTAGCCGCTGGTTGGACGGGTCGGCTCGCGAGCGAGGCGTTCGGGTCCGCCGGCCAAAAGCAATGCGCCGCGTTGGACTTAGCCGCTGGTTGGACGGGTCGGCTCGCGAGCGAGGCGTTCGCGTCCGCCGGCCGAAAGCAATGCACCGCGTTGGACTTAGCCGCTGGTTGGACGGGTCGGCTCGCGAGCGAGGCGTTCGCGTCCGCCGGCCAAAAGCAATGCGCCGCGTTGGACTTAGCCGCTGGTTGGAGGGGTCGGCTCGCGAGCGAGGCGTTCGGGTCCGACGGCCGAAAGCAATGCGCCGCGTTGGACTTAGCCGCTGTTTGGACGGGTCGGCTCGCGAGCGAGGCGTTCGCGTCCGCCGGCCGAAAGCAATGCACCGCGTTGGACTTAGCCGCTGGTTGGACGGGTCGGCTCGCGAGCGAGGCGTTCGCGTCCGCCGGCCAAAAGCAATGCGCCGCGTTGGACTTAGCCGCTGGTTGGACGGGTCGCTCGCGAGCGAGGCGTTCGGGTCCGACGGCCGAAAGCAATGCGCCGCGTTGGACTTAGCCGCTGGTTGGACGGGTCGGCTCGCGAGCGAGGCGTTCGGGTCCGACGGCCGAAAGCAATGCGCCGCGTTGGACTTAGCCGCTGGTTGGACGGGTCGGCTCGCGAGCGAGGCGTTCGGGTCCGCCGGCCAAAAGCAATGCGCCGCGTTGGACTTAGCCGCTGGTTGGACGGGTCGGCTCGCGAGCGAGGCGTTCGGGTCCGACGGCCGAAAGCAATGCGCCGCGTTGGACTTAGCCGCTGGTTGGACGGGTCGGCTCGCGAGCGAAGCGTTCGGGTCCGCCGGCCAAAAGCAATGCGCCGCGTTGGACTTAGCCGCTGGTTGGACGGGTCGGCTCGCGAGCGAGGCGTTCGGGTCCGACGGCCGAAAGCAATGCGCCGCGTTGGACTTAGCCGCTGGTTGGACGGGTCGGCTCGCGAGCGAGGCGTTCGGGTCCGACGGCCGAAAGCAATGCGCCGCGTTGGACTTAGCCGCTGGTTGGAGGGGTCGGCTCGCGAGCGAGGCGTTCGCGTCCGCCGGCCAAAAGCAACGCGCCGCGTTGGACTTAGCCGCTGGTTGGACGGGTCGGCTCGCGAGCGAGGCATTCGCGTCCGCCGGCCAAAAGCAATGCGCCGCGTTGGACTTAGCCGCTGGTTGGACGGGTCGGCTCGCGAGCGAGGCGTTCGGGTCCGACGGCCGAAAGCAATGCGCCGCGTTGGACTTAGCCGCTGGTTGGACGGGTCGGCTCGCGAGCGAGGCGTTCGGGTCCGCCGGCCAAAAGCAATGCGCCGCGTTGGACTTAGCCGCTGGTTGGACGGGTCGGCTCGCGAGCGAGGCGTTCGGGTCCGACGGCCGAAAGCAATGCGCCGCGTTGGACTTAGCCGCTGGTTGGACGGGTCGGCTCGCGAGCGAAGCGTTCGGGTCCGCCGGCCAAAAGCAATGCGCCGCGTTGGACTTAGCCGCTGGTTGGACGGGTCGGCTCGCGAGCGAGGCGTTCGGGTCCGACGGCCGAAAGCAATGCGCCGCGTTGGACTTAGCCGCTGGTTGGACGGGTCGGCTCGCGAGCGAGGCGTTCGCGTCCGCCGGCCAAAAGCAACGCGCCGCGTTGGACTTAGCCGCTGGTTGGAGGGGTCGGCTCGCGAGCGAGGCGTTCGCGTCCGCCGGCCAAAAGCAACGCGCCGCGTTGGACTTAGCCGCTGGTTGGACGGGTCGGCTCGCGAGCGAGGCGTTCGGGTCCGCCGGCCAAAAGCAATGCGCCGCGTTGGACTTAGCCGCTGTTTGGACGGGTCGGCTCGCGAGCGAGGCGTTCGCGTCCGCCGGCCGAAAGCAATGCACCGCGTTGGACTTAGCCGCTGGTTGGACGGGTCGGCTCGCGAGCGAGGCGTTCGGGTCCGACGGCCGAAAGCAATGCGCCGCGTTGGACTTAGCCGCTGGTTGGACGGGTCGGCTCGCGAGCGAGGCGTTCGGGTCCGACGGCCGAAAGCAATGCGCCGCGTTGGACTTAGCCGCTGGTTGGAGGGGTCGGCTCGCGAGCGAGGCGTTCGCGTCCGCCGGCCAAAAGCAACGCGCCGCGTTGGACTTAGCCGCTGGTTGGACGGGTCGGCTCGCGAGCGAGGCATTCGCGTCCGCCGGCCAAAAGCAATGCGCCGCGTTGGACTTAGCCGCTGGTTGGACGGGTCGGCTCGCGAGCGAGGCGTTCGCGTCCGCCGGCCAAAAGCAATGCGCCGCGTTGGACTTAGCCGCTGTTTGGACGAGTCGGCTCGCGAGCGAGGCGTTCGGGTCCGACGGCCGAAAGCAATGCGCCGCGTTGGACTTAGCCGCTGGTTGGACGGGTCGGCTCGCGAGCGAGGCGTTCGGGTCTGCCGGCCAAAAGCAATGCGCCGCGTTGGACTTAGCCGCTGGTTGGACGGGTCGGCTCGCGAGCGAGGCGTTCGGGTCCGCCGGCCAAAAGCAATGCGCCGCGTTGGACTTAGCCGCTGTTTGGACGGGTCGGCTCGCGAGCGAGGCGTTCGCGTCCGCCGGCCGAAAGCAATGCACCGCGTTGGACTTAGCCGCTGGTTGGACGGGTCGGCTCGCGAGCGAGGCGTTCGCGTCCGCCGGCCAAAAGCAATGCGCCGCGTTGGACTTAGCCGCTGGTTGGACGGGTCGGCTCGCGAGCGAGGCTTTCGCGTCCGCCGGCCGAAAGCAATGCGCCGCGTTGGACTTAGCCGCTGGTTGGACGGGTCGGCTCGCGAGCGAGGCTTTCGCGTCCGCCGGCCGAAAGCAATGCGCCGCGTTGGACTTAGCCGCTGGTTGGAGGGGTCGGCTCGCGAGCGAGGCGTTCGGGTCCGTCGGCCGAAAGCAATGCGCCGCGTTGGACTTAGCCGCTGGTTGGACGGGTCGGCTCGCGAGCGAGGCTTTCGCGTCCGCCGGCCGAAAGCAATGCGCCGCGTTGGACTTAGCCGCTGGTTGGAGGGGTCGGCTCGCGAGCGAGGCGTTTGCGTCCGCCGGCCGAAAGCAATGCGCCGCGTTGGACTTAGCCGCTGGTTGGAGGGGTCGGCTCGCGAGCGAGGCGTTTGCGTCCGCCGGCCGAAAGCAATGCACCGCGTTGGACTTAGCCGCTGGTTGGACGGGTCGGCTCGCGAGCGAGGCGTTCGCGTCCGCCGGCCAAAAGCAATGCGCCGCGTTGGACTTAGCCGCTGGTTGGACGGGTCGCTCGCGAGCGAGGCGTTCGGGTCCGACGGCCGAAAGCAATGCGCCGCGTTGGACTTAGCCGCTGGTTGGACGGGTCGGCTCGCGAGCGAGGCGTTCGGGTCCGCCGGCCAAAAGCAATGCGCCGCGTTGGACTTAGCCGCTGGTTGGACGGGTCGGCTCGCGAGCGAAGCGTTCGGGTCCGCCGGCCAAAAGCAATGCGCCGCGTTGGACTTAGCCGCTGGTTGGACGGGTCGGCTCGCGAGCGAGGCGTTCGGGTCCGCCGGCCAAAAGCAATGCGCCGCGTTGGACTTAGCCGCTGGTTGGACGGGTCGGCTCGCGAGCGAGGCGTTCGGGTCCGACGGCCGAAAGCAATGCGCCGCGTTGGACTTAGCCGCTGGTTGGACGGGTCGGCTCGCGAGCGAAGCGTTCGGGTCCGCCGGCCAAAAGCAATGCGCCGCGTTGGACTTAGCCGCTGGTTGGACGGGTCGGCTCGCGAGCGAGGCGTTCGGGTCCGACGGCCGAAAGCAATGCGCCGCGTTGGACTTAGCCGCTGGTTGGACGGGTCGGCTCGCGAGCGAGGCGTTCGGGTCCGACGGCCGAAAGCAATGCGCCGCGTTGGACTTAGCCGCTGGTTGGAGGGGTCGGCTCGCGAGCGAGGCGTTCGCGTCCGCCGGCCAAAAGCAACGCGCCGCGTTGGACTTAGCCGCTGGTTGGACGGGTCGGCTCGCGAGCGAGGCATTCGCGTCCGCCGGCCAAAAGCAATGCGCCGCGTTGGACTTAGCCGCTGGTTGGACGGGTCGGCTCGCGAGCGAGGCGTTCGCGTCCGCCGGCCAAAAGCAATGCGCCGCGTTGGACTTAGCCGCTGGTTGGAGGGGTCGGCTCGCGAGCGAGGCGTTCGGGTCCGACGGCCGAAAGCAATGCGCCGCGTTGGACTTAGCCGCTGTTTGGACGGGTCGGCTCGCGAGCGAGGCGTTCGCGTCCGCCGGCCGAAAGCAATGCACCGCGTTGGACTTAGCCGCTGGTTGGACGGGTCGGCTCGCGAGCGAGGCGTTCGCGTCCGCCGGCCAAAAGCAATGCGCCGCGTTGGACTTAGCCGCTGGTTGGACGGGTCGCTCGCGAGCGAGGCGTTCGGGTCCGACGGCCGAAAGCAATGCGCCGCGTTGGACTTAGCCGCTGGTTGGACGGGTCGGCTCGCGAGCGAGGCGTTCGGGTCCGCCGGCCAAAAGCAATGCGCCGCGTTGGACTTAGCCGCTGGTTGGACGGGTCGGCTCGCGAGCGAGGCGTTCGGGTCCGACGGCCGAAAGCAATGCGCCGCGTTGGACTTAGCCGCTGGTTGGACGGGTCGGCTCGCGAGCGAGGCGTTCGGGTCCGCCGGCCAAAAGCAATGCGCCGCGTTGGACTTAGCCGCTGGTTGGACGGGTCGGCTCGCGAGCGAGGCGTTCGGGTCCGACGGCCGAAAGCAATGCGCCGCGTTGGACTTAGCCGCTGGTTGGACGGGTCGGCTCGCGAGCGAAGCGTTCGGGTCCGCCGGCCAAAAGCAATGCGCCGCGTTGGACTTAGCCGCTGGTTGGACGGGTCGGCTCGCGAGCGAGGCGTTCGGGTCCGACGGCCGAAAGCAATGCGCCGCGTTGGACTTAGCCGCTGGTTGGACGGGTCGGCTCGCGAGCGAGGCGTTCGGGTCCGACGGCCGAAAGCAATGCGCCGCGTTGGACTTAGCCGCTGGTTGGAGGGGTCGGCTCGCGAGCGAGGCGTTCGCGTCCGCCGGCCAAAAGCAACGCGCCGCGTTGGACTTAGCCGCTGGTTGGACGGGTCGGCTCGCGAGCGAGGCATTCGCGTCCGCCGGCCAAAAGCAATGCGCCGCGTTGGACTTAGCCGCTGGTTGGACGGGTCGGCTCGCGAGCGAGGCGTTCGCGTCCGCCGGCCAAAAGCAATGCGCCGCGTTGGACTTAGCCGCTGTTTGGACGAGTCGGCTCGCGAGCGAGGCGTTCGGGTCCGACGGCCGAAAGCAATGCGCCGCGTTGGACTTAGCCGCTGGTTGGACGGGTCGGCTCGCGAGCGAGGCGTTCGGGTCCGCCGGCCAAAAGCAATGCGCCGCGTTGGACTTAGCCGCTGGTTGGACTGGTCGGCTCGCGAGCGAGGCGTTCGGGTCCGCCGGCCAAAAGCAATGCGCCGCGTTGGACTTAGCCGCTGTTTGGACGGGTCGGCTCGCGAGCGAGGCGTTCGCGTCCGCCGGCCGAAAGCAATGCACCGCGTTGGACTTAGCCGCTGGTTGGACGGGTCGGCTCGCGAGCGAGGCGTTCGCGTCCGCCGGCCAAAAGCAATGCGCCGCGTTGGACTTAGCCGCTGGTTGGACGGGTCGGCTCGCGAGCGAGGCTTTCGCGTCCGCCGGCCGAAAGCAATGCGCCGCGTTGGACTTAGCCGCTGGTTGGAGGGGTCGGCTCGCGAGCGAGGCTTTCGCGTCCGCCGGCCGAAAGCAATGCGCCGCGTTGGACTTAGCCGCTGGTTGGAGGGGTCGGCTCGCGAGCGAGGCGTTTGCGTCCGCCGGCCGAAAGCAATGCGCCGCGTTGGACTTAGCCGCTGGTTGGAGGGGTCGGCTCGCGAGCGAGGCGTTCGGGTCCGTCGGCCGAAAGCAATGCGCCGCGTTGGACTTAGCCGCTGGTTGGACGGGTCGGCTCGCGAGCGAGGCTTTCGCGTCCGCCGGCCGAAAGCAATGCGCCGCGTTGGGTTGGAGGGGTCGGCTCGCGAGCGAGGCGTTTGCGTCCGCCGGCCGAAAGCAATGCGCCGCGTTGGACTTAGCCGCTGGTTGGAGGGGGTCGGCTCGCGAGCGAGGCGTTCGGGTCCGTCGGCCGAAAGCAATGCGCCGCGTTGGACTTAGCCGCTGGTTGGACGGGTCGGCTCGCGAGCGAGGCTTTCGCGTCCGCCGGCCGAAAGCAATGCGCCGCGTTGGACTTAGCCGCCGTGGTTGGAGGGGGTCGGCTCGCGAGCGAGGCGTTTGCGTCCGCCGGCCGAAAGCAATGCGCCGCGTTGGACTTAGCCGCTGGTTGGACGGGTCGGCTCGCGAGCGAGGCGTTCGGGTCCGCCGGCCAAAAGCAATGCGCCGCGTTGGACTTAGCCGCTGGTTGGGACGGGTCGGCTCGCGAGCGAGGCGTTCGCGTCCGCCGGCCGAAAGCAATGCACCGCGTTGGACTTAGCCGCTGGTTGGACGGGTCGGCTCGCGAGCGAGGCGTTCGGGTCCGCCGGCCAAAAGCAATGCGCCGCGTTGGACTTAGCCGCTGGTTGGACGGGTCGGCTCGCGAGCGAGGCGTTCGGGTCCGACGGCCGAAAGCAATGCGCCGCGTTGGACTTAGCCGCTGGTTGGACGGGTCGGCTCGCGAGCGAGGCGTTCGGGTCCGACGGCCGAAAGCAATGCGCCGCGTTGGACTTAGCCGCTGGTTGGAGGGGTCGGCTCGCGAGCGAGGCGTTCGCGTCCGCCGGCCAAAAGCAACGCGCCGCGTTGGACTTAGCCGCTGGTTGGACGGGTCGGCTCGCGAGCGAGGCATTCGCGTCCGCCGGCCAAAAGCAATGCGCCGCGTTGGACTTAGCCGCTGGTTGGGACGGGTCGGCTCGCGAGCGAGGCGTTCGCGTCCGCCGGCCAAAAGCAATGCGCCGCGTTGGACTTAGCCGCTGGTTGGAGGGGGTCGGCTCGCGAGCGAGGCGTTCGGGTCCGACGGCCGAAAGCAATGCGCCGCGTTGGACTTAGCCGCTGTTTGGACGGGGTCGGCTCGCGAGCGAGGCGTTCGCGTCCGCCGGCCGAAAGCAATGCACCGCGTTGGACTTAGCCGCTGGTTGGACGGGTCGGCCTCGCGAGCGAGGCGTTCGCGTCCGCCGGCCAAAAGCAATGCGCCGCGTTGGACTTAGCCGCTGGTTGGACGGGTCGCTCGCGAGCGAGGCGTTCGGGTCCGACGGCCGAAAGCAATGCGCCGCGTTGGACTTAGCCGCTGGTTGGACGGGTCGGCTCGCGAGCGAGGCGTTCGGGTCCGCCGGCCAAAAGCAATGCGCCGCGTTGGACTTAGCCGCTGGTTGGACCGGGTCGGCTCGCGAGCGAGGCGTTCGGGTCCGACGGCCGAAAGCAATGCGCCGCGTTGGACTTAGCCGCTGGTTGGACGGGTCGGCTCGCGAGCGAGGCGTTCGGGTCCGCCGGCCAAAAGCAATGCGCCGCGTTGGACTTAGCCGCTGGTTGGACGGGTCGGCTCGCGAGCGAGGCGTTCGGGTCCGACGGCCGAAAGCAATGCGCCGCGTTGGACTTAGCCGCTGGTTGGACGGGTCGGCTCGCGAGCGAAGCGTTCGGGTCCGCCGGCCAAAAGCAATGCGCCGCGTTGGACTTAGCCCGCTGGTTGGACGGGTCGGGCTCGCGAGCGAGGCGTTCGGGTCCGACGGCCGAAAGCAATGCGCCGCGTTGGACTTAGCCGCTGGTTGGACGGGTCGGCCTCGCGAGCGAGGCGTTCGGGTCCGACGGCCGAAAGCAATGCGCCGCGTTGGACTTAGCCGCTGGTTGGAGGGGTCGGCTCGCGAGCGAGGCGTTCGCGTCCGCCGGCCAAAAGCAACGCGCCGCGTTGGACTTAGCCGCTGGTGGACGGGTCGGCTCGCGAGCGAGGCATTCGCGTCCGCCGGCCAAAAGCAATGCGCCGCGTTGGACTTAGCCGCTGGTTGGACGGGTCGGCTCGCGAGCGAGGCGTTCGCGTCCGCCGGCCAAAAGCAATGCGCCGCGTTGGACTTAGCCGCTGTTTGGACGAGTCGGCTCGCGAGCGAGGCGTTCGGGTCCGACGGCCGAAAGCAATGCGCCGCGTTGGACTTAGCCGCTGGTTGGACGGGTCGGCTCGCGAGCGAGGCGTTCGGGTCCGCCGGCCAAAAGCAATGCGCCGCGTTGGACTTAGCCGCTGGTTGGACGGGTCGGCTCGCGAGCGAGGCGTTCGGGTCCGCCGGCCAAAAGCAATGCGCCGCGTTGGACTTAGCCGCTGTTTGGACGGGTCGGCTCGCGAGCGAGGCGTTCGCGTCCGCCGGCCGAAAGCAATGCACCGCGTTGGACTTAGCCGCTGGTTGGACGGGTCGGCTCGCGAGCGAGGCGTTCGCGTCCGCCGGCCAAAAGCAATGCGCCGCGTTGGACTTAGCCGCTGGTTGGACGGGTCGGCTCGCGAGCGAGGCTTTCGCGTCCGCCGGCCGAAAGCAATGCGCCGCGTTGGACTTAGCCGCTGGTTGGAGGGGTCGGCTCGCGAGCGAGGCTTTCGCGTCCGCCGGCCGAAAGCAATGCGCCGCGTTGGACTTAGCCGCTGGTTGGAGGGGTCGGCTCGCGAGCGAGGCGTTTGCGTCCGCCGGCCGAAAGCAATGCGCCGCGTTGGACTTAGCCGCTGGTTGGACGGGTCGGCTCGCGAGCGAGGCGTTCGGGTCCGCCGGCCAAAAGCAATGCGCCGCGTTGGACTTAGCCGCTGGTTGGACGGGTCGGCTCGCGAGCGAGGCGTTCGCGTCCGCCGGCCGAAAGCAATGCACCGCGTTGGACTTAGCCGCTGGTTGGACGGGTCGGCTCGCGAGCGAGGCGTTCGGGTCCGCCGGCCAAAAGCAATGCGCCGCGTTGGACTTAGCCGCTGGTTGGACGGGTCGGCTCGCGAGCGAGGCGTTCGGGTCCGACGGCCGAAAGCAATGCGCCGCGTTGGACTTAGCCGCTGGTTGGACGGGTCGGCTCGCGAGCGAGGCGTTCGGGTCCGACGGCCGAAAGCAATGCGCCGCGTTGGACTTAGCCGCTGGTTGGAGGGGTCGGCTCGCGAGCGAGGCGTTCGCGTCCGCCGGCCAAAAGCAACGCGCCGCGTTGGACTTAGCCGCTGGTTGGACGGGTCGGCTCGCGAGCGAGGCATTCGCGTCCGCCGGCCAAAAGCAATGCGCCGCGTTGGACTTAGCCGCTGGTTGGACGGGTCGGCTCGCGAGCGAGGCGTTCGCGTCCGCCGGCCAAAAGCAATGCGCCGCGTTGGACTTAGCCGCTGGTTGGAGGGGTCGGCTCGCGAGCGAGGCGTTCGGGTCCGACGGCCGAAAGCAATGCGCCGCGTTGGACTTAGCCGCTGTTTGGACGGGTCGGCTCGCGAGCGAGGCGTTCGCGTCCGCCGGCCGAAAGCAATGCACCGCGTTGGACTTAGCCGCTGGTTGGACGGGTCGGCTCGCGAGCGAGGCGTTCGCGTCCGCCGGCCAAAAGCAATGCGCCGCGTTGGACTTAGCCGCTGGTTGGACGGGTCGCTCGCGAGCGAGGCGTTCGGGTCCGACGGCCGAAAGCAATGCGCCGCGTTGGACTTAGCCGCTGGTTGGACGGGTCGGCTCGCGAGCGAGGCGTTCGGGTCCGCCGGCCAAAAGCAATGCGCCGCGTTGGACTTAGCCGCTGGTTGGACGGGTCGGCTCGCGAGCGAGGCGTTCGGGTCCGACGGCCGAAAGCAATGCGCCGCGTTGGACTTAGCCGCTGGTTGGACGGGTCGGCTCGCGAGCGAGGCGTTCGGGTCCGCCGGCCAAAAGCAATGCGCCGCGTTGGACTTAGCCGCTGGTTGGACGGGTCGGCTCGCGAGCGAGGCGTTCGGGTCCGACGGCCGAAAGCAATGCGCCGCGTTGGACTTAGCCGCTGGTTGGACGGGTCGGCTCGCGAGCGAAGCGTTCGGGTCCGCCGGCCAAAAGCAATGCGCCGCGTTGGACTTAGCCGCTGGTTGGACGGGTCGGCTCGCGAGCGAGGCGTTCGGGTCCGACGGCCGAAAGCAATGCGCCGCGTTGGACTTAGCCGCTGGTTGGACGGGTCGGCTCGCGAGCGAGGCGTTCGGGTCCGACGGCCGAAAGCAATGCGCCGCGTTGGACTTAGCCGCTGGTTGGAGGGGTCGGCTCGCGAGCGAGGCGTTCGCGTCCGCCGGCCAAAAGCAACGCGCCGCGTTGGACTTAGCCGCTGGTTGGACGGGTCGGCTCGCGAGCGAGGCATTCGCGTCCGCCGGCCAAAAGCAATGCGCCGCGTTGGACTTAGCCGCTGGTTGGACGGGTCGGCTCGCGAGCGAGGCGTTCGCGTCCGCCGGCCAAAAGCAATGCGCCGCGTTGGACTTAGCCGCTGTTTGGACGAGTCGGCTCGCGAGCGAGGCGTTCGGGTCCGACGGCCGAAAGCAATGCGCCGCGTTGGACTTAGCCGCTGGTTGGACGGGTCGGCTCGCGAGCGAGGCGTTCGGGTCCGCCGGCCAAAAGCAATGCGCCGCGTTGGACTTAGCCGCTGGTTGGACGGGTCGGCTCGCGAGCGAGGCGTTCGGGTCCGCCGGCCAAAAGCAATGCGCCGCGTTGGACTTAGCCGCTGTTTGGACGGGTCGGCTCGCGAGCGAGGCGTTCGCGTCCGCCGGCCGAAAGCAATGCACCGCGTTGGACTTAGCCGCTGGTTGGACGGGTCGGCTCGCGAGCGAGGCGTTCGCGTCCGCCGGCCAAAAGCAATGCGCCGCGTTGGACTTAGCCGCTGGTTGGACGGGTCGGCTCGCGAGCGAGGCTTTCGCGTCCGCCGGCCGAAAGCAATGCGCCGCGTTGGACTTAGCCGCTGGTTGGAGGGGTCGGCTCGCGAGCGAGGCTTTCGCGTCCGCCGGCCGAAAGCAATGCGCCGCGTTGGACTTAGCCGCTGGTTGGAGGGGTCGGCTCGCGAGCGAGGCGTTTGCGTCCGCCGGCCGAAAGCAATGCGCCGCGTTGGACTTAGCCGCTGGTTGGAGGGGTCGGCTCGCGAGCGAGGCGTTCGGGTCCGTCGGCCGAAAGCAATGCGCCGCGTTGGACTTAGCCGCTGGTTGGACGGGTCGGCTCGCGAGCGAGGCTTTCGCGTCCGCCGGCCGAAAGCAATGCGCCGCGTTGGACTTAGCCGCTGGTTGGAGGGGTCGGCTCGCGAGCGAGGCGTTTGCGTCCGCCGGCCGAAAGCAATGCGCCGCGTTGGACTTAGCCGCTGGTTGGAGGGGTCGGCTCGCGAGCGAGGCGTTCGGGTCCGTCGGCCGAAAGCAATGCGCCGCGTTGGACTTAGCCGCTGGTTGGACGGGTCGGCTCGCGAGCGAGGCTTTCGCGTCCGCCGGCCGAAAGCAATGCGCCGCGTTGGACTTAGCCGCTGGTTGGAGGGGTCGGCTCGCGAGCGAGGCGTTTGCGTCCGCCGGCCGAAAGCAATGCGCCGCGTTGGACTTAGCCGCTGGTTGGACGGGTCGGCTCGCGAGCGAGGCGTTCGGGTCCGCCGGCCAAAAGCAATGCGCCGCGTTGGACTTAGCCGCTGGTTGGACGGGTCGGCTCGCGAGCGAGGCGTTCGCGTCCGCCGGCCGAAAGCAATGCACCGCGTTGGACTTAGCCGCTGGTTGGACGGGTCGGCTCGCGAGCGAGGCGTTCGCGTCCGCCGGCCAAAAGCAATGCGCCGCGTTGGACTTAGCCGCTGGTTGGAGGGGTCGGCTCGCGAGCGAGGCGTTCGGGTCCGACGGCCGAAAGCAATGCGCCGCGTTGGACTTAGCCGCTGTTTGGACGGGTCGGCTCGCGAGCGAGGCGTTCGCGTCCGCCGGCCGAAAGCAATGCACCGCGTTGGACTTAGCCGCTGGTTGGACGGGTCGGCTCGCGAGCGAGGCGTTCGCGTCCGCCGGCCAAAAGCAATGCGCCGCGTTGGACTTAGCCGCTGGTTGGACGGGTCGCTCGCGAGCGAGGCGTTCGGGTCCGACGGCCGAAAGCAATGCGCCGCGTTGGACTTAGCCGCTGGTTGGACGGGTCGGCTCGCGAGCGAGGCGTTCGGGTCCGCCGGCCAAAAGCAATGCGCCGCGTTGGACTTAGCCGCTGGTTGGACGGGTCGGCTCGCGAGCGAGGCGTTCGGGTCCGACGGCCGAAAGCAATGCGCCGCGTTGGACTTAGCCGCTGGTTGGACGGGTCGGCTCGCGAGCGAGGCGTTCGGGTCCGCCGGCCAAAAGCAATGCGCCGCGTTGGACTTAGCCGCTGGTTGGACGGGTCGGCTCGCGAGCGAGGCGTTCGGGTCCGACGGCCGAAAGCAATGCGCCGCGTTGGACTTAGCCGCTGGTTGGACGGGTCGGCTCGCGAGCGAAGCGTTCGGGTCCGCCGGCCAAAAGCAATGCGCCGCGTTGGACTTAGCCGCTGGTTGGACGGGTCGGCTCGCGAGCGAGGCGTTCGGGTCCGACGGCCGAAAGCAATGCGCCGCGTTGGACTTAGCCGCTGGTTGGACGGGTCGGCTCGCGAGCGAGGCGTTCGGGTCCGACGGCCGAAAGCAATGCGCCGCGTTGGACTTAGCCGCTGGTTGGACGGGTCGCTCGCGAGCGAGGCGTTCGGGTCCGACGGCCGAAAGCAATGCGCCGCGTTGGACTTAGCCGCTGTTTGGACGGGTCGGCTCGCGAGCGAGGCGTTCGCGTCCGCCGGCCGAAAGCAATGCACCGCGTTGGACTTAGCCGCTGGTTGGACGGGTCGGCTCGCGAGCGAGGCGTTCGCGTCCGCCGGCCAAAAGCAATGCGCCGCGTTGGACTTAGCCGCTGGTTGGACGGGTCGGCTCGCGAGCGAGGCTTTCGCGTCCGCCGGCCGAAAGCAATGCGCCGCGTTGGACTTAGCCGCTGGTTGGAGGGGTCGGCTCGCGAGCGAGGCGTTTGCGTCCGCCGGCCGAAAGCAATGCGCCGCGTTGGACTTAGCCGCTGGTTGGACGGGTCGGCTCGCGAGCGAGGCTTTCGCGTCCGCCGGCCGAAAGCAATGCGCCGCGTTGGACTTAGCCGCTGGTTGGAGGGGTCGGCTCGCGAGCGAGGCGTTCGGGTCCGTCGGCCGAAAGCAATGCGCCGCGTTGGACTTAGCCGCTGGTTGGACGGGTCGGCTCGCGAGCGAGGCTTTCGCGTCCGCCGGCCGAAAGCAATGCGCCGCGTTGGACTTAGCCGCTGGTTGGAGGGGTCGGCTCGCGAGCGAGGCGTTTGCGTCCGCCGGCCGAAAGCAATGCGCCGCGTTGGACTTAGCCGCTGGTTGGAGGGGTCGGCTCGCGAGCGAGGCGTTTGCGTCCGCCGGCCGAAAGCAATGCACCGCGTTGGACTTAGCCGCTGGTTGGACGGGTCGGCTCGCGAGCGAGGCGTTCGCGTCCGCCGGCCAAAAGCAATGCGCCGCGTTGGACTTAGCCGCTGGTTGGACGGGTCGCTCGCGAGCGAGGCGTTCGGGTCCGACGGCCGAAAGCAATGCGCCGCGTTGGACTTAGCCGCTGGTTGGACGGGTCGGCTCGCGAGCGAAGCGTTCGGGTCCGCCGGCCAAAAGCAATGCGCCGCGTTGGACTTAGCCGCTGGTTGGACGGGTCGGCTCGCGAGCGAGGCGTTCGGGTCCGCCGGCCAAAAGCAATGCGCCGCGTTGGACTTAGCCGCTGGTTGGACGGGTCGGCTCGCGAGCGAGGCGTTCGGGTCCGACGGCCGAAAGCAATGCGCCGCGTTGGACTTAGCCGCTGGTTGGACGGGTCGGCTCGCGAGCGAAGCGTTCGGGTCCGCCGGCCAAAAGCAATGCGCCGCGTTGGACTTAGCCGCTGGTTGGACGGGTCGGCTCGCGAGCGAGGCGTTCGGGTCCGACGGCCGAAAGCAATGCGCCGCGTTGGACTTAGCCGCTGGTTGGACGGGTCGGCTCGCGAGCGAGGCGTTCGGGTCCGACGGCCGAAAGCAATGCGCCGCGTTGGACTTAGCCGCTGGTTGGAGGGGTCGGCTCGCGAGCGAGGCGTTCGCGTCCGCCGGCCAAAAGCAACGCGCCGCGTTGGACTTAGCCGCTGGTTGGACGGGTCGGCTCGCGAGCGAGGCATTCGCGTCCGCCGGCCAAAAGCAATGCGCCGCGTTGGACTTAGCCGCTGTTTGGACGAGTCGGCTCGCGAGCGAGGCGTTCGGGTCCGACGGCCGAAAGCAATGCGCCGCGTTGGACTTAGCCGCTGGTTGGACGGGTCGGCTCGCGAGCGAGGCGTTCGGGTCTGCCGGCCAAAAGCAACGCGCCGCGTTGGACTTAGCCGCTGGTTGGACGGGTCGGCTCGCGAGCGAGGCATTCGCGTCCGCCGGCCAAAAGCAATGCGCCGCGTTGGACTTAGCCGCTGGTTGGACGGGTCGGCTCGCGAGCGAGGCGTTCGCGTCCGCCGGCCAAAAGCAATGCGCCGCGTTGGACTTAGCCGCTGTTTGGACGAGTCGGCTCGCGAGCGAGGCGTTCGGGTCCGACGGCCGAAAGCAATGCGCCGCGTTGGACTTAGCCGCTGGTTGGACGGGTCGGCTCGCGAGCGAGGCGTTCGGGTCCGCCGGCCAAAAGCAATGCGCCGCGTTGGACTTAGCCGCTGGTTGGACGGGTCGGCTCGCGAGCGAGGCGTTCGGGTCCGCCGGCCAAAAGCAATGCGCCGCGTTGGACTTAGCCGCTGGTTGGACGGGTCGGCTCGCGAGCGAGGCGTTCGGGTCCGACGGCCGAAAGCAATGCGCCGCGTTGGACTTAGCCGCTGGTTGGACGGGTCGGCTCGCGAGCGAGGCGTTCGGGTCCGCCGGCCAAAAGCAATGCGCCGCGTTGGACTTAGCCGCTGGTTGGACGGGTCGGCTCGCGAGCGAGGCGTTCGGGTCCGACGGCCGAAAGCAATGCGCCGCGTTGGACTTAGCCGCTGGTTGGACGGGTCGGCTCGCGAGCGAAGCGTTCGGGTCCGCCGGCCAAAAGCAATGCGCCGCGTTGGACTTAGCCGCTGGTTGGACGGGTCGGCTCGCGAGCGAGGCGTTCGGGTCCGACGGCCGAAAGCAATGCGCCGCGTTGGACTTAGCCGCTGGTTGGACGGGTCGGCTCGCGAGCGAGGCGTTCGGGTCCGACGGCCGAAAGCAATGCGCCGCGTTGGACTTAGCCGCTGGTTGGAGGGGTCGGCTCGCGAGCGAGGCGTTCGCGTCCGCCGGCCAAAAGCAACGCGCCGCGTTGGACTTAGCCGCTGGTTGGACGGGTCGGCTCGCGAGCGAGGCATTCGCGTCCGCCGGCCAAAAGCAATGCGCCGCGTTGGACTTAGCCGCTGGTTGGACGGGTCGGCTCGCGAGCGAGGCGTTCGCGTCCGCCGGCCAAAAGCAATGCGCCGCGTTGGACTTAGCCGCTGTTTGGACGAGTCGGCTCGCGAGCGAGGCGTTCGGGTCCGACGGCCGAAAGCAATGCGCCGCGTTGGACTTAGCCGCTGGTTGGACGGGTCGGCTCGCGAGCGAGGCGTTCGGGTCTGCCGGCCAAAAGCAATGCGCCGCGTTGGACTTAGCCGCTGGTTGGACGGGTCGGCTCGCGAGCGAGGCGTTCGGGTCCGCCGGCCAAAAGCAATGCGCCGCGTTGGACTTAGCCGCTGTTTGGACGGGTCGGCTCGCGAGCGAGGCGTTCGCGTCCGCCGGCCGAAAGCAATGCACCGCGTTGGACTTAGCCGCTGGTTGGACGGGTCGGCTCGCGAGCGAGGCGTTCGCGTCCGCCGGCCAAAAGCAATGCGCC
>NW_027116919.1:57500-62500 GCF_024137725.1 Prorops nasuta
GCAGCAGGTCTCCAAGGTAAAGAGCCTCTAGTCGATAGACTAATGTAGGTAAGGGAAGTCGGCAAATTGGATCCGTAACTTCGGAATAAGGATTGGCTCTGAGGAGCGGGGCGTGTCGGGCTTGGTCGGGAAGCGTGGTCAGGCTGACGTGCCGGGCCTGGGCGAGGTGAACTGCCGGAAACGGTTTGGGATCCGAGCTCGGTCCCGTGCCTTGGCCTCCCGCGAAACGTCCTTGCTGCGAGGCTTCCGTGTCAATTTACTTGCGCGGTCGTTCTCTTCGGCCGCCATTCAACGCTCAGCTCAGAACTGGCACGGACTAGGGGAATCCGACTGTCTAATTAAAACAAAGCATTGCGATGGCCCTCGCGGGTGTTGACGCAATGTGATTTCTGCCCAGTGCTCTGAATGTCAACGTGAAGAAATTCAAGCAAGCGCGGGTAAACGGCGGGAGTAACTATGACTCTCTTAAGGTGTAAGGGTCCCCTTCGCGGTAGCTCTGTTTGAATTGGTATAATGGTGGTGTTATGGTGCCGAAGTGTTTGAAAAAGTGGATCCAGAGGTGTGGTTAAGCCTCATGCACGGTTATGCGTATAAACTTATGGTTTCAAAACGTTGTTTTTGATGAAATACTGGGAAAAGTGTAAGCTAACCTCATTTGTCGGTGTGCCACGTGGCTGCAATAGCTGGAAAGAGATAGGCACTGCATGAGTTCGTGCAGAGTGGAGGAGTTATAGTTTAACGAAAGCGGAAAATCCCGGGTTTGAGTTGAAGCTAACGGGGTAGCGTAACCTTCAAGGTGCAGTGTGCAGTTAAGTAAAATAGCTGGCAGTAGAGGCAACATAACCTAGAACTTTGGGTCTAACCTGGCGGGGTTTATGGCAACTACCTTGGTGAATGGTTGGTAAGGTAGGGTTCGCTGTTTGCTGCGGAGTGCACAGGAGGCAGCTGGCGGTGAGTGTGGCGAGTACTGTGGGTCTGACACGGCTGGTAAGGCAGTATTTGGATTTGCTGCCTGGTTGTGTCCTGTGTCTAAGTGTTTCTGGACAGTGTGGATAGTCTTCGTTTCTGGTAGCTGGCACAATGAATGTGGTGCCGAAGAATGTGGGTCCGCCTGACCCCAAGGAGAGGAAAAGGGGTGAGCTGAGTCGCGAGAAAGGAAGGGTGCAGCAGGCCAGTAGTGAGAAAGAGACTAGGAAACTCACATGTGAAACTGGAGCATTGACTCCGGTAAATAGAATAGACTCGAGAACTCCCCTGAGAGGTAAAACCCTATTTGCTGAGGGCTACAAGGTAGATGCAAGCTTGTTATCAGCAGCATTTACACCCCCTGTGGACATCGAGAAGATCAAAGAATTGGAGGGCGAAATGAGAGGGGATCTATTCTTCCTGGGCACAATGGATACGTCAAGGCTCAACAAGGAACAGTCATTGGGGATCGAGAGAGCAGTCGGGAGACTGGAGAAGTCCGTAGGCTTGATAGTTTCGCACCTAACGACAATCACAAAGGAAACTGGTATAGCGAATGCGTTTGCTCGTGTGTTTAGCGAGGCCACCGAAAGGGTGGTAATGAAAGAGAGGGAGCAACACCTGCAGAGAGTGAGGAGCGCTATAAAGTCTATGGGGGATAAGATTGACAAGATCCTGGAGAAAGGACAACAGACGAAATCTGTGATGAAGGAGCAGATCCAAGAAACTGCGAAGCAAGTAGCATTGGAAGTTAAGGAGGCTAGGAAGGATGAAGAGGGAAGGCAAGCAACGCTCATGGAAGAAATGAAGAAGACTATTGAGTGTGCAAAATCTTCTATTGAAAAGACCACATATGCCGATGCAACCAGGAACAGCTGGAATAGAGTAGAGCCAAGGAAAAGGAAAATCCAGACGAGTACAGGGCAGGGCGTTGTGGTAGCTGAGACAGAGGACGTGTTTATTAAACCGGCAGAGGGGGTGCAGCAGAATCAGTTCCAGGGTCCCGACGCGGTGCTTAAGACACTGAAAGCCACAATTGACCCGGATGAATTAGACATCACGGTTATTAGAACGATTGTGAGGAAAAGTGCTGTGGTTGTAGTGGTCAAAAAAGGCGATGGGGTCAAAATAGTAGGGAATCAGGGTATTCGGCGTGTGGGGCTAGTGGCGGAAGCTAGGAGGAAGCTGCAGCCTAGAGTCTCGGTGCGTGATATCCCGATTGACATGGAAGAGGAGGAGATCCAAGAGCGAATCAGAAGGGCGATTGTTGATGAGAAGCTCAGGGGGAAGCTTAAACTAGTTAAGGTGATTAAAACTGGAAGGGGAGGTAGAATAGCGATCGTGGAAATCCCAGCTGAAGCACATGAGGAATTGACTCGGAAGGGGAGAATAAGGGTTGGCTGGACCACCTGTAGGGTTGCAACGGAGATACGAGCCAACCAGTGCTACAATTGTCAGGCATTTGGGCACCACGCTGCGAAATGCTCAGCGAGGGCGGTGTGTGGCAAGTGTTCTGGGTGCCATGAGACCAGAGGGTGCAAAGAGAGTAGCGCCTTAAAGTGCGCAAACTGTGCAAATGCTGGCAACAAGGATAGCAACCACTCGGCATTTGATACCACCAAATGCCCCATTCTTAAGACAGAGCTTGAGAGGAGTGCCCGGAATATCGAGTATTCCTGACACAGCGGAGTAGTTACATATACAGGGGTGGCTCCCTGCCGCCAAAGCGGCCGCAAAGTACACCTGCGATCACGAATTAAAACGCCAAGATCTACCGCTGGCAAACCTTATATAAAAAGACATGCCTAACCTACGGGACAATTCCTATAGGGCCAGCGGGAATGCGACCAGCGGTGCTGCTGCTGACGAAGGTGCCCTGGAAGTATATGTATGCGACATATGCCGTCGGGCGTTTGGGTCAGCGATAGGAAGAGGTCAACATATTAAAAAGGCGCATCCACAGGAGGCGAACGAAAGGATTGATGTAGAGAGAAAGAGGCCGAGGTGGACGGAGGAGGAAATTATGATTGTTGCTGAGATCGAGTGCAATCTACCGAGTCCAGTGGAGATCAACAAGGAAATAGTGAATAGACTACAGTCTGGGAGGAGTGTGGATGCCATTAAGGGGCTGAGAAAGCAAGAGAGATACAAACGAGCATTAGAAAGAGTGAAGGATCGTCTTCAAGAGAGCGCCCCCACACAAGGATTGGTAAGGTTGGATGCTAACAGCACCCTGGGCTCGAGGAGGACCCGACTATTGGAAGAGTGGGTACAGGCGCAAATTGAGGAGGGGGAAGGGGTGGATGATGTGTTGGTCCAGGCCTTCAGGAGCGCAATTGGCGGGAGGTCGCCGGATGACCTGCTGGAAGGATGGCTGAAAGAGAAGTGCTTGAAACCCCGAAGTAATGAGAGTGATACTGGAAGGAAGAAGCCCCAGGAGGAGCAGGGAGGGAACTCCAGGAAGGCTGAGAAGAGAAGGGCATACAAGAGGATCCAAACACTATGGAGGAAGAATACAAGTAAAGCCGCGCGTATTGTTCTAGATGGGGACAATAGTGCTATAGAGGGACCAAGTTTAGCAGAACAGGAACAGTTCTGGAGACCCATCATGGAAGATGGGGAAACGGAAGTCACACAGGAATGGAGGAACTTCGAGTGTGGAAAGGGGAATGAACTAATAGACCTGTACCTGCCCATTTCAGTGCGCGAGGTGGTAGAGAATAAACTGGGCAAGGGTACGGCGGCGGGCCCGGATGGCCTTACTACGGGAGAGTGGAATTGTGTGAGTGGGGTAAACAAGGCCGTATTCTTCAATATCATCCTAATTGTGGGGAGAAGTCCGGGGAACATGGTGGATTCGAGGACGGTCCTTATCCCAAAGGAGAAAGGAACCAGAGACCCAGCCTGTTTCCGTCCACTATCTATTGCTTCAGTGGCATTAAGGCACCTCCACAAAATATTGGCGGCACGGATTCTGGGGAAGAGTGTTCTGGATCCACGACAGAGGGCATTTATAGTGGCCGATGGGGTAGCAGAGAATACAGCTCTTCTGTCAGCCCTGATCATGGATGCAAGGACGAAGCGAAAGCAACTCCACCTGGGAGTATTGGATGTGAAGAAGGCATTTGACTCTGTTAAACACTCAGCAATTAGGAGAGCTATGGCGAAAAAGGGGTTACCGTGGGAATTACGGGAGTACATCTCCAAGGTCTATGAGACATCTAGGACACGGCTCGAGGTTGGGAGAGCGAAGGGACACTGGATTCACCCGAGAAAGGGAGTTAGACAGGGTGACCCCCTGTCCCCACTGCTATTCAATGCGGTAATGGATGAGGTGCTATTGCGACTGCCCAATCACATTGGCTATGAGCTTGGAAACCTAAGGATTGGGGCCTTAGTGTTTGCGGACGATCTCATACTTGTGGCGAACACGAACATAGGACTTCAAACAGCACTGGAGGAGATTAGCAAGGGGTTAAGGGAACAGGGACTGGTCCCAATGCCGAAGAAATGCAGGACGCTCTCCTTGGTACCATCGGGAAAGGAAAAGAAGGTTAAGGTGGGAGTACAGAGGCCATTCATGATAGGTGGAGAATCAATTGCACAATTGGGCGTTGGTGAAGAATGGGAATATCTTGGGATAACATACAACTCCTATGGACCAGTTCACATCAGGGTGGAGATTAAGGATCATCTTCTCAGGATCACAAAGGCACCTCTCAAGCCTCAGCAGAGGCTAATTATTCTTCGCCAGTATCTGTCGCCCAGGTGGATACACTGCTTAGTACTGGGTAAGACAACCCACGGAGAACTTCGGAGAGCGGACAAGCAAATTAGAAGAAGTGTTAGGGGGTGGATGAAACTGCCGCAGGACACGCCACAGGCGTACTTCCATACTCCTATCAAAGAGGGAGGTCTTGGAATAGTGTCACTTGAGAGCAGAATCCCCAAACTAATAATAAAGCGGCTTGAAACACTGAGCAATTCCTCCTGGGACAATGCAAGATGTCTGCGGGGAGAGCCATGGATAGAGG
>NW_027116919.1:67500-72500 GCF_024137725.1 Prorops nasuta
CCGCTGGTTGGACGGGTCGGCTCGCGAGCGAGGCTTTCGCGTCCGCCGGCCGAAAGCAATGCGCCGCGTTGGACTTAGCCGCTGGTTGGAGGGGTCGGCTCGCGAGCGAGGCGTTTGCGTCCGCCGGCCGAAAGCAATGCGCCGCGTTGGACTATGTTATCTTAGATAAAATTTTATTATTTAAAACTATTGGAATTTGTTTACAAGTATTTTGTTATGCAAATATTTTTTCATCATTTGAAGTACCTCATTGATTTTGGTCCTATCGAAGAAGTTTGCCCTATGGCCGACTATGTTATAGCCGGCTCGTCGCCGTTCTGCCGGCGGACCTTTTCGTACATATAAGAGTGTTGGGAGTGAGCTTAGCTGCTCGAGGTATGAAACTTAGCACAGCATAGTCACGGGTCGGTGTCTTAGACCGAATGGCCCTAATGTGACTGAGCGCTAGATAGCGTTGGTTCGAAAAGTTTTTAAGCGGAATATATCCGTGTTTTGTATTCTTTTTGGCTCACTGAAAAATCACTCAAAGTTCCGAGCGAGAATATGTTATTCACCGTATGTTGTGAAGGACTTTAGAGAAAGTCAGCCATGAAGTTTTGACTTTAACTTTGTTTTTTGTCAGAAGAATGTTTGAAGAGATTGTATAAATATGATGACCGATGGACCGTGCGTTGCAGCCTATTGAGGAAGATGGTCAGGTGGCGATGAGTGCTTTTGTGTGCCCTGTGCTCACATGAACATCTCTCGCACGCCTCTATCTTGCAGGCTTTTGAAAGATCATGTGCGCAATCCGCGGTCCTCGGAGGTGGTCACACCTAAAAATTGCCGGTGTCCCTCGAAGGATGGCGGCCCCTCGATAGCGGCATCATTGGCGAGAGATCGCTGGTGTGCTGTCGAGGATCGTTCTTGCATATTGTTAGAAAGTTTTAAAGACACAGCGAGCACCAAATTGGTCTCACCAAAGTCACAGTTGCTAATAAGGGGCGCATGAAATATTAATTAATAACAACAAGTGGGGTAAGGCCGGCCCCACACATGCTGTCTCTTCTCAAACCTTCGACGTCTCCACGGATTAGCGAAACTTGGGGTCTCTTGTAGTCCCTTGTTTTAGCGATGACCCGCTGGCGAAGAGTTTGAGTAACCTACTAAGGGAGATTCTTAGGAATCAGGAGTCTGGCAAACTCAAGACTGTTATAGCCCGGAGAATGGGACAAAACTATAATGGATCGCAACAATAGTTCGAACGAAACACCAGCGAGGTTCTGGACAAACCTCTTCCTACATGTCCCTTGGGCGTAGGAATTAAACTTGGTAATGTGAGAGTATCCGCAGGATTGCTGGAGGCATCTAGCGACCGGGATCAAATCTCAAGACCAAGGTTTTTACCAAACCTAGAAACAGCGCACCTGGCTTGCGGACCAAGGACCGCTTGCTGGGAAGACGGTCCTCGATGGGGAGGGCAGGAGCGTAATTGATCAAAACACCGAGTCAGGGATTGCCATGTCGGCTTGGTATAGACCTGTATTGATGAGTATAAAAGAGTATATTCATTCGGTGTTCTCGAACGAAAGAATCAAGAAATTCCTCCTAAAGCTACCATAATTTCGAACGTAAAGCAAAGAGAGGAGTACTCGCTCATGCCTTGTTATCCCCTTCGAGAGCTGTCGCCTGGGAGCAGGTTGGGTCTGTAAGTCAATAAAGACTAAAAGACTGAAGATAAATGACTAACAGTATAAGACCACTAGCTGAAGACAAATCACAAATCACACTCATATCCTATCATATCATATCATAATATGACTAGAATAAACCCATAAGCTATTAGCTCTATAGCCTATAGCTCACATTCTGTCATAAATAATATATATATACATGCATCTCATAGACTAACATAGCATAAGCCTAGATATAAAAGTCTAATCAATAATAATAATAATAATAACAATAAAAAGTCATTATGGTAAGTTATTAACTATACCCCATTTTCAGTCCAGTCAAATCTCGAACGGTAAGTGCGCTCGCGGAAAGGTAAGGTGAAATTGGAAATAGAACGAAAGTCCAAGAGCCAGACAAGCTCTCTTAATCTGCGCTTGCGTAGAAAGGCACGACCCGTGAAGGACCGTCCTTAAATCTGTCACCAGTGTGGGACTGGATAACCCGCCCATGCGTAGGCCGTGCATGGAGACCCGTGTCGCAGGAAAAGGGGATCCTGGGTGCTGAGGAGACCCATCTCTGCGGGGATGAAGTCTCCAACACTCACCTTTGGCCACCTGCTTCTGCTAAACGGGAGGCCTGGCGAGAAAAGAGCCCTTTGCCAGGTCAATCGGCTGGGTCATCCACACCAGTGGATGGCTATGGGCTAGAAGTTGGGGTGGTCCCCCTCTTCTATATCCCGCGTGATGGCCTGACTCTGTACCCCCTTGTAAAAGGGCTACTACAGAGTCCCATTTGAGGGTCCGAGGAGGCTGGGACACGCGTAGGGACGAAGTGAGAAATATTATAATATGGGTAAACATAAAATAATAGAAGGCCCGAGAGGAAGAGTCACGCACTTCGTCTCAATGGGTTCAACTAACGCAATGGAAAGGCCCGATGGTGGGTCCAGAGTTACTTGCCATGGCTCTGGTACTCATTCCGGCTCCCTGACTAATTGCAGCGTGCTTCTCGAACGAATGAGGGTGGATAAGACTGGGACGGCCCCGTCCCTCCTGTCACACCCCGGTCAACGCTACTCTGGGTATGGACTTTCTCTACCAACCAGAGCAACAGCAAACCAGTCCACTGCTGTAAGTGACACACTAAAGATTTCTCAGTTAAACATGAGAAGATCCAAGGTCGTGCATGCTGAGGTGAGTGGACTACTCGAACGATCTCAAAAGATAATGCTCATGCAAGAACCATACAGTCATCGGGGTAAAATCCCGAGCTTTGGTAAAAATGTGGTAGTAGTTACGGGGAACGATGGGGAAGAGCCTCCTATGGCTGCCCTAGCGTCCTCGATGCAGGAAATCAGCCTAATCAAGCTGAGCGAATGCTGTGACTCCCACATTGTTTGTGCATATCTTGAGAAACCCACAACTTCTCTATATTTGATTAGTCAATACTTCCCTCCTTCCGAGGACATGGAAGTTGGTCTAATCAAACTCGAACGCGTTGTTAAACAACTAAGAGGGAAGAGGGTAATCATAGCTGCTGATGCAAATGCTAAATCCCCGCTATGGGGAGGAAACCAAAGCAATGCACGCGGAGAGAAACTGGAAGCGTTTATTGCCACTAATGGTCTCTATATTTTGAACGAAAGAGGTCAGGCATTTACGTATTTCAGCACGGTTGGTAAGTCTGATATCGATGTCACGCTAGCCACATCGATGATGTTCCCCTGTGTTACTGGTTGGCGAGTCCGAGAGGACACGACTACTAGTGATCATAGGGTCATCGAGACTACCATCCAACTAACCACTGCGCTTGGTAATGATTTTGACCTAAATAAGCCAGCGCGTAAGCGACGTTTCGTGCTCAAAACAGCAAACTGGGAGCTCTTCCACTCAGTCTTGCAAAAGGAGCTGCGTACGTTGGTGAGAAAGCCGCTGTCCACAGTGGCGAATATTGAAGAACGCGTTGAGGAAATCGAAAAACTTTTGATTGAATCATGCGAAGCTTCGATGGGGAGAAAGAGCTGGAGGAGAAGGACCGTGCCATGGTGGTCAACTAGACTCACGCAAATGAGGAAAAGGGTGACCCGGGCAAGAAGGAAATTCTCCCAGGCTCGGCGAATGGAAGAGCGCCAACAGTTGAGATCGGATTACATGAAATGTAAGAAAATTTACAACTATGAGATTCGACGGGCGAAGTCTGACAGTTGGAGGCAATTCGTCTCTGAATCTGGAAGACTGGACCCATGGGGATTGGCATACCGCCTCGCCACAGATAAGGAGAGACAGCTGAGGGTTCAGAGTAACGTCAGGGATCTGAACGGTGAAATGACGGAGAATTGGCATGACACGGCTGAAGCCCTCCTCAATGGTCTGATTCCGGACGACAACTCCGAAAAGGAAACACCAGAGCAAACCAGGATCAGAGGGGTAGTTAGACTTGGCTCCGATGCGGAGGACGCCGATCCTTTTACTGCAGAAGACCTGAGTCTCGCCCTGAATTGCCAAAAGAACGGCAAAGCTCCTGGCCTAGACGGGATTGAAGTCGAAGTGGTTAAGCAAGCCTCCTGCTTATGCGATGACCTACTCGATATCTTCAACGCCTGTCTCTCGCAAGGTTTGTTTCCTCGGAATTGGAAAGTAGGCTCTCTGGTAGCCATACTTAAAGATCCGAAAAAGGACGAAAAGGAGGTTAAGTCTTACAGGCCAATCTGCTTGCTCTCAGTATTGGGAAAAATCTTCGAAAGAATGATTCTTAACAAGTTGTCTCCCACTGTAATGCGGGAAAATTTTGTGGCCGACAATCAGTATGGATTTAGGCGAGACAGGTCTACTGAAGACTGTCTTGTTGAACTCAGAAACATTGTAACGGCGTGCAAAAACAAGTATGTGCTAGCACTCTCCTTCGACATCTCAGGAGCGTTTGATAATGTCTGGTGGCCCAGCGTACTTAAAACCTTGGTCGACCGGAGTTGCCCCAGAAATCTTTACAGAGTGATTGAGAGCTACTTCTCGGACAGAGAGACAAAATTTGTCTCCTGTGCTGGAGAAGTAAGCAAAAAGGTCACTAAGGGTTGTCCCCAAGGCTCTGTCCTCGGTCCGACCTGCTGGAATCTCATCTTCGATGAAATCCTTCGAACGCTAAAAGAGGACGACAGTGTCCATAAGTGCCTGGCGTATGCCGACGATCTCTTAGTAATAGTTACTGGAGATTCGAGAGCTGCGCTAGAACTCAATGGAAATAGGGCAGCTAACATTCTAGCCGAATGGACTGTAGCCCGAAAACTGGCCCTCTCTGCAGGAAAAACTGAAATGATATTGCTCAAAGGGACGCTAGACTCTAACAGA
>NW_027116919.1:77500-98302 GCF_024137725.1 Prorops nasuta
CGGCTCGCGAGCGAGGCATTCGCGTCCGCCGGCCAAAAGCAATGCGCCGCGTTGGACTTAGCCGCTGGTTGGACGGGTCGGCTCGCGAGCGAGGCGTTCGCGTCCGCCGGCCAAAAGCAATGCGCCGCGTTGGACTTAGCCGCTGGTTGGAGGGGTCGGCTCGCGAGCGAGGCGTTCGGGTCCGACGGCCGAAAGCAATGCGCCGCGTTGGACTTAGCCGCTGTTTGGACGGGTCGGCTCGCGAGCGAGGCGTTCGCGTCCGCCGGCCGAAAGCAATGCACCGCGTTGGACTTAGCCGCTGGTTGGACGGGTCGGCTCGCGAGCGAGGCGTTCGCGTCCGCCGGCCAAAAGCAATGCGCCGCGTTGGACTTAGCCGCTGGTTGGACGGGTCGCTCGCGAGCGAGGCGTTCGGGTCCGACGGCCGAAAGCAATGCGCCGCGTTGGACTTAGCCGCTGGTTGGACGGGTCGGCTCGCGAGCGAGGCGTTCGGGTCCGCCGGCCAAAAGCAATGCGCCGCGTTGGACTTAGCCGCTGGTTGGACGGGTCGGCTCGCGAGCGAGGCGTTCGGGTCCGACGGCCGAAAGCAATGCGCCGCGTTGGACTTAGCCGCTGGTTGGACGGGTCGGCTCGCGAGCGAGGCGTTCGGGTCCGCCGGCCAAAAGCAATGCGCCGCGTTGGACTTAGCCGCTGGTTGGACGGGTCGGCTCGCGAGCGAAGCGTTCGGGTCCGCCGGCCAAAAGCAATGCGCCGCGTTGGACTTAGCCGCTGGTTGGACGGGTCGGCTCGCGAGCGAGGCGTTCGGGTCCGCCGGCCAAAAGCAATGCGCCGCGTTGGACTTAGCCGCTGGTTGGACGGGTCGGCTCGCGAGCGAGGCGTTCGGGTCCGACGGCCGAAAGCAATGCGCCGCGTTGGACTTAGCCGCTGGTTGGACGGGTCGGCTCGCGAGCGAAGCGTTCGGGTCCGCCGGCCAAAAGCAATGCGCCGCGTTGGACTTAGCCGCTGGTTGGACGGGTCGGCTCGCGAGCGAGGCGTTCGGGTCCGACGGCCGAAAGCAATGCGCCGCGTTGGACTTAGCCGCTGGTTGGACGGGTCGGCTCGCGAGCGAGGCGTTCGGGTCCGACGGCCGAAAGCAATGCGCCGCGTTGGACTTAGCCGCTGGTTGGAGGGGTCGGCTCGCGAGCGAGGCGTTCGCGTCCGCCGGCCAAAAGCAACGCGCCGCGTTGGACTTAGCCGCTGGTTGGACGGGTCGGCTCGCGAGCGAGGCATTCGCGTCCGCCGGCCAAAAGCAATGCGCCGCGTTGGACTTAGCCGCTGGTTGGACGGGTCGGCTCGCGAGCGAGGCGTTCGCGTCCGCCGGCCAAAAGCAATGCGCCGCGTTGGACTTAGCCGCTGGTTGGAGGGGTCGGCTCGCGAGCGAGGCGTTCGGGTCCGACGGCCGAAAGCAATGCGCCGCGTTGGACTTAGCCGCTGTTTGGACGGGTCGGCTCGCGAGCGAGGCGTTCGCGTCCGCCGGCCGAAAGCAATGCACCGCGTTGGACTTAGCCGCTGGTTGGACGGGTCGGCTCGCGAGCGAGGCGTTCGCGTCCGCCGGCCAAAAGCAATGCGCCGCGTTGGACTTAGCCGCTGGTTGGACGGGTCGCTCGCGAGCGAGGCGTTCGGGTCCGACGGCCGAAAGCAATGCGCCGCGTTGGACTTAGCCGCTGGTTGGACGGGTCGGCTCGCGAGCGAGGCGTTCGGGTCCGCCGGCCAAAAGCAATGCGCCGCGTTGGACTTAGCCGCTGGTTGGACGGGTCGGCTCGCGAGCGAGGCGTTCGGGTCCGACGGCCGAAAGCAATGCGCCGCGTTGGACTTAGCCGCTGGTTGGACGGGTCGGCTCGCGAGCGAGGCGTTCGGGTCCGCCGGCCAAAAGCAATGCGCCGCGTTGGACTTAGCCGCTGGTTGGACGGGTCGGCTCGCGAGCGAGGCGTTCGGGTCCGACGGCCGAAAGCAATGCGCCGCGTTGGACTTAGCCGCTGGTTGGACGGGTCGGCTCGCGAGCGAAGCGTTCGGGTCCGCCGGCCAAAAGCAATGCGCCGCGTTGGACTTAGCCGCTGGTTGGACGGGTCGGCTCGCGAGCGAGGCGTTCGGGTCCGACGGCCGAAAGCAATGCGCCGCGTTGGACTTAGCCGCTGGTTGGACGGGTCGGCTCGCGAGCGAGGCGTTCGGGTCCGACGGCCGAAAGCAATGCGCCGCGTTGGACTTAGCCGCTGGTTGGAGGGGTCGGCTCGCGAGCGAGGCGTTCGCGTCCGCCGGCCAAAAGCAACGCGCCGCGTTGGACTTAGCCGCTGGTTGGACGGGTCGGCTCGCGAGCGAGGCATTCGCGTCCGCCGGCCAAAAGCAATGCGCCGCGTTGGACTTAGCCGCTGGTTGGACGGGTCGGCTCGCGAGCGAGGCGTTCGCGTCCGCCGGCCAAAAGCAATGCGCCGCGTTGGACTTAGCCGCTGTTTGGACGAGTCGGCTCGCGAGCGAGGCGTTCGGGTCCGACGGCCGAAAGCAATGCGCCGCGTTGGACTTAGCCGCTGGTTGGACGGGTCGGCTCGCGAGCGAGGCGTTCGGGTCCGCCGGCCAAAAGCAATGCGCCGCGTTGGACTTAGCCGCTGGTTGGACGGGTCGGCTCGCGAGCGAGGCGTTCGGGTCCGCCGGCCAAAAGCAATGCGCCGCGTTGGACTTAGCCGCTGTTTGGACGGGTCGGCTCGCGAGCGAGGCGTTCGCGTCCGCCGGCCGAAAGCAATGCACCGCGTTGGACTTAGCCGCTGGTTGGACGGGTCGGCTCGCGAGCGAGGCGTTCGCGTCCGCCGGCCAAAAGCAATGCGCCGCGTTGGACTTAGCCGCTGGTTGGACGGGTCGGCTCGCGAGCGAGGCTTTCGCGTCCGCCGGCCGAAAGCAATGCGCCGCGTTGGACTTAGCCGCTGGTTGGAGGGGTCGGCTCGCGAGCGAGGCTTTCGCGTCCGCCGGCCGAAAGCAATGCGCCGCGTTGGACTTAGCCGCTGGTTGGAGGGGTCGGCTCGCGAGCGAGGCGTTTGCGTCCGCCGGCCGAAAGCAATGCGCCGCGTTGGACTTAGCCGCTGGTTGGAGGGGTCGGCTCGCGAGCGAGGCGTTCGGGTCCGTCGGCCGAAAGCAATGCGCCGCGTTGGACTTAGCCGCTGGTTGGACGGGTCGGCTCGCGAGCGAGGCTTTCGCGTCCGCCGGCCGAAAGCAATGCGCCGCGTTGGACTTAGCCGCTGGTTGGAGGGGTCGGCTCGCGAGCGAGGCGTTTGCGTCCGCCGGCCGAAAGCAATGCGCCGCGTTGGACTTAGCCGCTGGTTGGAGGGGTCGGCTCGCGAGCGAGGCGTTCGGGTCCGTCGGCCGAAAGCAATGCGCCGCGTTGGACTTAGCCGCTGGTTGGACGGGTCGGCTCGCGAGCGAGGCTTTCGCGTCCGCCGGCCGAAAGCAATGCGCCGCGTTGGACTTAGCCGCTGGTTGGAGGGGTCGGCTCGCGAGCGAGGCGTTTGCGTCCGCCGGCCGAAAGCAATGCGCCGCGTTGGACTTAGCCGCTGGTTGGACGGGTCGGCTCGCGAGCGAGGCGTTCGGGTCCGCCGGCCAAAAGCAATGCGCCGCGTTGGACTTAGCCGCTGGTTGGACGGGTCGGCTCGCGAGCGAGGCGTTCGCGTCCGCCGGCCGAAAGCAATGCACCGCGTTGGACTTAGCCGCTGGTTGGACGGGTCGGCTCGCGAGCGAGGCGTTCGCGTCCGCCGGCCAAAAGCAATGCGCCGCGTTGGACTTAGCCGCTGGTTGGAGGGGTCGGCTCGCGAGCGAGGCGTTCGGGTCCGTCGGCCGAAAGCAATGCGCCGCGTTGGACTTAGCCGCTGGTTGGACGGGTCGGCTCGCGAGCGAGGCTTTCGCGTCCGCCGGCCGAAAGCAATGCGCCGCGTTGGACTTAGCCGCTGGTTGGAGGGGTCGGCTCGCGAGCGAGGCGTTTGCGTCCGCCGGCCGAAAGCAATGCGCCGCGTTGGACTTAGCCGCTGGTTGGAGGGGTCGGCTCGCGAGCGAGGCGTTTGCGTCCGCCGGCCGAAAGCAATGCACCGCGTTGGACTTAGCCGCTGGTTGGACGGGTCGGCTCGCGAGCGAGGCGTTCGCGTCCGCCGGCCAAAAGCAATGCGCCGCGTTGGACTTAGCCGCTGGTTGGACGGGTCGCTCGCGAGCGAGGCGTTCGGGTCCGACGGCCGAAAGCAATGCGCCGCGTTGGACTTAGCCGCTGGTTGGACGGGTCGGCTCGCGAGCGAGGCGTTCGGGTCCGCCGGCCAAAAGCAATGCGCCGCGTTGGACTTAGCCGCTGGTTGGACGGGTCGGCTCGCGAGCGAAGCGTTCGGGTCCGCCGGCCAAAAGCAATGCGCCGCGTTGGACTTAGCCGCTGGTTGGACGGGTCGGCTCGCGAGCGAGGCGTTCGGGTCCGCCGGCCAAAAGCAATGCGCCGCGTTGGACTTAGCCGCTGGTTGGACGGGTCGGCTCGCGAGCGAGGCGTTCGGGTCCGACGGCCGAAAGCAATGCGCCGCGTTGGACTTAGCCGCTGGTTGGACGGGTCGGCTCGCGAGCGAAGCGTTCGGGTCCGCCGGCCAAAAGCAATGCGCCGCGTTGGACTTAGCCGCTGGTTGGACGGGTCGGCTCGCGAGCGAGGCGTTCGGGTCCGACGGCCGAAAGCAATGCGCCGCGTTGGACTTAGCCGCTGGTTGGACGGGTCGGCTCGCGAGCGAGGCGTTCGGGTCCGACGGCCGAAAGCAATGCGCCGCGTTGGACTTAGCCGCTGGTTGGAGGGGTCGGCTCGCGAGCGAGGCGTTCGCGTCCGCCGGCCAAAAGCAACGCGCCGCGTTGGACTTAGCCGCTGGTTGGACGGGTCGGCTCGCGAGCGAGGCATTCGCGTCCGCCGGCCAAAAGCAATGCGCCGCGTTGGACTTAGCCGCTGGTTGGACGGGTCGGCTCGCGAGCGAGGCGTTCGCGTCCGCCGGCCAAAAGCAATGCGCCGCGTTGGACTTAGCCGCTGGTTGGAGGGGTCGGCTCGCGAGCGAGGCGTTCGGGTCCGACGGCCGAAAGCAATGCGCCGCGTTGGACTTAGCCGCTGTTTGGACGGGTCGGCTCGCGAGCGAGGCGTTCGCGTCCGCCGGCCGAAAGCAATGCACCGCGTTGGACTTAGCCGCTGGTTGGACGGGTCGGCTCGCGAGCGAGGCGTTCGCGTCCGCCGGCCAAAAGCAATGCGCCGCGTTGGACTTAGCCGCTGGTTGGACGGGTCGCTCGCGAGCGAGGCGTTCGGGTCCGACGGCCGAAAGCAATGCGCCGCGTTGGACTTAGCCGCTGGTTGGACGGGTCGGCTCGCGAGCGAGGCGTTCGGGTCCGCCGGCCAAAAGCAATGCGCCGCGTTGGACTTAGCCGCTGGTTGGACGGGTCGGCTCGCGAGCGAGGCGTTCGGGTCCGACGGCCGAAAGCAATGCGCCGCGTTGGACTTAGCCGCTGGTTGGACGGGTCGGCTCGCGAGCGAGGCGTTCGGGTCCGCCGGCCAAAAGCAATGCGCCGCGTTGGACTTAGCCGCTGGTTGGACGGGTCGGCTCGCGAGCGAGGCGTTCGGGTCCGACGGCCGAAAGCAATGCGCCGCGTTGGACTTAGCCGCTGGTTGGACGGGTCGGCTCGCGAGCGAAGCGTTCGGGTCCGCCGGCCAAAAGCAATGCGCCGCGTTGGACTTAGCCGCTGGTTGGACGGGTCGGCTCGCGAGCGAGGCGTTCGGGTCCGACGGCCGAAAGCAATGCGCCGCGTTGGACTTAGCCGCTGGTTGGACGGGTCGGCTCGCGAGCGAGGCGTTCGGGTCCGACGGCCGAAAGCAATGCGCCGCGTTGGACTTAGCCGCTGGTTGGAGGGGTCGGCTCGCGAGCGAGGCGTTCGCGTCCGCCGGCCAAAAGCAACGCGCCGCGTTGGACTTAGCCGCTGGTTGGACGGGTCGGCTCGCGAGCGAGGCATTCGCGTCCGCCGGCCAAAAGCAATGCGCCGCGTTGGACTTAGCCGCTGGTTGGACGGGTCGGCTCGCGAGCGAGGCGTTCGCGTCCGCCGGCCAAAAGCAATGCGCCGCGTTGGACTTAGCCGCTGTTTGGACGAGTCGGCTCGCGAGCGAGGCGTTCGGGTCCGACGGCCGAAAGCAATGCGCCGCGTTGGACTTAGCCGCTGGTTGGACGGGTCGGCTCGCGAGCGAGGCGTTCGGGTCCGCCGGCCAAAAGCAATGCGCCGCGTTGGACTTAGCCGCTGGTTGGACGGGTCGGCTCGCGAGCGAGGCGTTCGGGTCCGCCGGCCAAAAGCAATGCGCCGCGTTGGACTTAGCCGCTGTTTGGACGGGTCGGCTCGCGAGCGAGGCGTTCGCGTCCGCCGGCCGAAAGCAATGCACCGCGTTGGACTTAGCCGCTGGTTGGACGGGTCGGCTCGCGAGCGAGGCGTTCGCGTCCGCCGGCCAAAAGCAATGCGCCGCGTTGGACTTAGCCGCTGGTTGGACGGGTCGGCTCGCGAGCGAGGCTTTCGCGTCCGCCGGCCGAAAGCAATGCGCCGCGTTGGACTTAGCCGCTGGTTGGAGGGGTCGGCTCGCGAGCGAGGCTTTCGCGTCCGCCGGCCGAAAGCAATGCGCCGCGTTGGACTTAGCCGCTGGTTGGAGGGGTCGGCTCGCGAGCGAGGCGTTTGCGTCCGCCGGCCGAAAGCAATGCGCCGCGTTGGACTTAGCCGCTGGTTGGAGGGGTCGGCTCGCGAGCGAGGCGTTCGGGTCCGTCGGCCGAAAGCAATGCGCCGCGTTGGACTTAGCCGCTGGTTGGACGGGTCGGCTCGCGAGCGAGGCTTTCGCGTCCGCCGGCCGAAAGCAATGCGCCGCGTTGGACTTAGCCGCTGGTTGGAGGGGTCGGCTCGCGAGCGAGGCGTTTGCGTCCGCCGGCCGAAAGCAATGCGCCGCGTTGGACTTAGCCGCTGGTTGGAGGGGTCGGCTCGCGAGCGAGGCGTTCGGGTCCGTCGGCCGAAAGCAATGCGCCGCGTTGGACTTAGCCGCTGGTTGGACGGGTCGGCTCGCGAGCGAGGCTTTCGCGTCCGCCGGCCGAAAGCAATGCGCCGCGTTGGACTTAGCCGCTGGTTGGAGGGGTCGGCTCGCGAGCGAGGCGTTTGCGTCCGCCGGCCAAAAGCAATGCGCCGCGTTGGACTTAGCCGCTGGTTGGACGGGTCGGCTCGCGAGCGAGGCTTTCGCGTCCGCCGGCCGAAAGCAATGCGCCGCGTTGGACTTAGCCGCTGGTTGGAGGGGTCGGCTCGCGAGCGAGGCGTTTGCGTCCGCCGGCCGAAAGCAATGCGCCGCGTTGGACTTAGCCGCTGGTTGGACGGGTCGGCTCGCGAGCGAGGCTTTCGCGTCCGCCGGCCGAAAGCAATGCGCCGCGTTGGACTTAGCCGCTGGTTGGAGGGGTCGGCTCGCGAGCGAGGCGTTCGCGTCCGCCGGCCAAAAGCAACGCGCCGCGTTGGACTTAGCCGCTGGTTGGACGGGTCGGCTCGCGAGCGAGGCATTCGCGTCCGCCGGCCAAAAGCAATGCGCCGCGTTGGACTTAGCCGCTGGTTGGACGGGTCGGCTCGCGAGCGAGGCGTTCGCGTCCGCCGGCCAAAAGCAATGCGCCGCGTTGGACTTAGCCGCTGTTTGGACGAGTCGGCTCGCGAGCGAGGCGTTCGGGTCCGACGGCCGAAAGCAATGCGCCGCGTTGGACTTAGCCGCTGGTTGGACGGGTCGGCTCGCGAGCGAGGCGTTCGGGTCTGCCGGCCAAAAGCAATGCGCCGCGTTGGACTTAGCCGCTGGTTGGACGGGTCGGCTCGCGAGCGAGGCGTTCGGGTCCGCCGGCCAAAAGCAATGCGCCGCGTTGGACTTAGCCGCTGGTTGGACGGGTCGGCTCGCGAGCGAGGCGTTCGGGTCCGACGGCCGAAAGCAATGCGCCGCGTTGGACTTAGCCGCTGGTTGGACGGGTCGGCTCGCGAGCGAGGCGTTCGGGTCCGACGGCCGAAAGCAATGCGCCGCGTTGGACTTAGCCGCTGGTTGGACGGGTCGGCTCGCGAGCGAAGCGTTCGGGTCCGCCGGCCAAAAGCAATGCGCCGCGTTGGACTTAGCCGCTGGTTGGACGGGTCGGCTCGCGAGCGAGGCGTTCGGGTCCGCCGGCCAAAAGCAATGCGCCGCGTTGGACTTAGCCGCTGGTTGGACGGGTCGGCTCGCGAGCGAGGCGTTCGGGTCCGACGGCCGAAAGCAATGCGCCGCGTTGGACTTAGCCGCTGGTTGGACGGGTCGGCTCGCGAGCGAAGCGTTCGGGTCCGCCGGCCAAAAGCAATGCGCCGCGTTGGACTTAGCCGCTGGTTGGACGGGTCGGCTCGCGAGCGAGGCGTTCGGGTCCGACGGCCGAAAGCAATGCGCCGCGTTGGACTTAGCCGCTGGTTGGACGGGTCGGCTCGCGAGCGAGGCGTTCGGGTCCGACGGCCGAAAGCAATGCGCCGCGTTGGACTTAGCCGCTGGTTGGAGGGGTCGGCTCGCGAGCGAGGCGTTCGCGTCCGCCGGCCAAAAGCAACGCGCCGCGTTGGACTTAGCCGCTGGTTGGACGGGTCGGCTCGCGAGCGAGGCATTCGCGTCCGCCGGCCAAAAGCAATGCGCCGCGTTGGACTTAGCCGCTGGTTGGACGGGTCGGCTCGCGAGCGAGGCGTTCGCGTCCGCCGGCCAAAAGCAATGCGCCGCGTTGGACTTAGCCGCTGGTTGGAGGGGTCGGCTCGCGAGCGAGGCGTTCGGGTCCGACGGCCGAAAGCAATGCGCCGCGTTGGACTTAGCCGCTGTTTGGACGGGTCGGCTCGCGAGCGAGGCGTTCGCGTCCGCCGGCCGAAAGCAATGCACCGCGTTGGACTTAGCCGCTGGTTGGACGGGTCGGCTCGCGAGCGAGGCGTTCGCGTCCGCCGGCCAAAAGCAATGCGCCGCGTTGGACTTAGCCGCTGGTTGGACGGGTCGCTCGCGAGCGAGGCGTTCGGGTCCGACGGCCGAAAGCAATGCGCCGCGTTGGACTTAGCCGCTGGTTGGACGGGTCGGCTCGCGAGCGAGGCGTTCGGGTCCGCCGGCCAAAAGCAATGCGCCGCGTTGGACTTAGCCGCTGGTTGGACGGGTCGGCTCGCGAGCGAGGCGTTCGGGTCCGACGGCCGAAAGCAATGCGCCGCGTTGGACTTAGCCGCTGGTTGGACGGGTCGGCTCGCGAGCGAGGCGTTCGGGTCCGCCGGCCAAAAGCAATGCGCCGCGTTGGACTTAGCCGCTGGTTGGACGGGTCGGCTCGCGAGCGAGGCGTTCGGGTCCGACGGCCGAAAGCAATGCGCCGCGTTGGACTTAGCCGCTGGTTGGACGGGTCGGCTCGCGAGCGAAGCGTTCGGGTCCGCCGGCCAAAAGCAATGCGCCGCGTTGGACTTAGCCGCTGGTTGGACGGGTCGGCTCGCGAGCGAGGCGTTCGGGTCCGACGGCCGAAAGCAATGCGCCGCGTTGGACTTAGCCGCTGGTTGGACGGGTCGGCTCGCGAGCGAGGCGTTCGGGTCCGACGGCCGAAAGCAATGCGCCGCGTTGGACTTAGCCGCTGGTTGGAGGGGTCGGCTCGCGAGCGAGGCGTTCGCGTCCGCCGGCCAAAAGCAACGCGCCGCGTTGGACTTAGCCGCTGGTTGGACGGGTCGGCTCGCGAGCGAGGCATTCGCGTCCGCCGGCCAAAAGCAATGCGCCGCGTTGGACTTAGCCGCTGGTTGGACGGGTCGGCTCGCGAGCGAGGCGTTCGCGTCCGCCGGCCAAAAGCAATGCGCCGCGTTGGACTTAGCCGCTGTTTGGACGAGTCGGCTCGCGAGCGAGGCGTTCGGGTCCGACGGCCGAAAGCAATGCGCCGCGTTGGACTTAGCCGCTGGTTGGACGGGTCGGCTCGCGAGCGAGGCGTTCGGGTCCGCCGGCCAAAAGCAATGCGCCGCGTTGGACTTAGCCGCTGGTTGGACGGGTCGGCTCGCGAGCGAGGCGTTCGGGTCCGCCGGCCAAAAGCAATGCGCCGCGTTGGACTTAGCCGCTGTTTGGACGGGTCGGCTCGCGAGCGAGGCGTTCGCGTCCGCCGGCCGAAAGCAATGCACCGCGTTGGACTTAGCCGCTGGTTGGACGGGTCGGCTCGCGAGCGAGGCGTTCGCGTCCGCCGGCCAAAAGCAATGCGCCGCGTTGGACTTAGCCGCTGGTTGGACGGGTCGGCTCGCGAGCGAGGCTTTCGCGTCCGCCGGCCGAAAGCAATGCGCCGCGTTGGACTTAGCCGCTGGTTGGAGGGGTCGGCTCGCGAGCGAGGCTTTCGCGTCCGCCGGCCGAAAGCAATGCGCCGCGTTGGACTTAGCCGCTGGTTGGAGGGGTCGGCTCGCGAGCGAGGCGTTTGCGTCCGCCGGCCGAAAGCAATGCGCCGCGTTGGACTTAGCCGCTGGTTGGAGGGGTCGGCTCGCGAGCGAGGCGTTCGGGTCCGTCGGCCGAAAGCAATGCGCCGCGTTGGACTTAGCCGCTGGTTGGACGGGTCGGCTCGCGAGCGAGGCTTTCGCGTCCGCCGGCCGAAAGCAATGCGCCGCGTTGGACTTAGCCGCTGGTTGGAGGGGTCGGCTCGCGAGCGAGGCGTTTGCGTCCGCCGGCCGAAAGCAATGCGCCGCGTTGGACTTAGCCGCTGGTTGGAGGGGTCGGCTCGCGAGCGAGGCGTTCGGGTCCGTCGGCCGAAAGCAATGCGCCGCGTTGGACTTAGCCGCTGGTTGGACGGGTCGGCTCGCGAGCGAGGCTTTCGCGTCCGCCGGCCGAAAGCAATGCGCCGCGTTGGACTTAGCCGCTGGTTGGAGGGGTCGGCTCGCGAGCGAGGCGTTTGCGTCCGCCGGCCGAAAGCAATGCGCCGCGTTGGACTTAGCCGCTGGTTGGACGGGTCGGCTCGCGAGCGAGGCGTTCGGGTCCGCCGGCCAAAAGCAATGCGCCGCGTTGGACTTAGCCGCTGGTTGGACGGGTCGGCTCGCGAGCGAGGCGTTCGCGTCCGCCGGCCGAAAGCAATGCACCGCGTTGGACTTAGCCGCTGGTTGGACGGGTCGGCTCGCGAGCGAGGCGTTCGCGTCCGCCGGCCAAAAGCAATGCGCCGCGTTGGACTTAGCCGCTGGTTGGAGGGGTCGGCTCGCGAGCGAGGCGTTCGGGTCCGACGGCCGAAAGCAATGCGCCGCGTTGGACTTAGCCGCTGTTTGGACGGGTCGGCTCGCGAGCGAGGCGTTCGCGTCCGCCGGCCGAAAGCAATGCACCGCGTTGGACTTAGCCGCTGGTTGGACGGGTCGGCTCGCGAGCGAGGCGTTCGCGTCCGCCGGCCAAAAGCAATGCGCCGCGTTGGACTTAGCCGCTGGTTGGACGGGTCGCTCGCGAGCGAGGCGTTCGGGTCCGACGGCCGAAAGCAATGCGCCGCGTTGGACTTAGCCGCTGGTTGGACGGGTCGGCTCGCGAGCGAGGCGTTCGGGTCCGCCGGCCAAAAGCAATGCGCCGCGTTGGACTTAGCCGCTGGTTGGACGGGTCGGCTCGCGAGCGAGGCGTTCGGGTCCGACGGCCGAAAGCAATGCGCCGCGTTGGACTTAGCCGCTGGTTGGACGGGTCGGCTCGCGAGCGAGGCGTTCGGGTCCGACGGCCGAAAGCAATGCGCCGCGTTGGACTTAGCCGCTGGTTGGACGGGTCGGCTCGCGAGCGAAGCGTTCGGGTCCGACGGCCGAAAGCAATGCGCCGCGTTGGACTTAGCCGCTGGTTGGACGGGTCGGCTCGCGAGCGAGGCGTTCGGGTCCGACGGCCGAAAGCAATGCGCCGCGTTGGACTTAGCCGCTGGTTGGACGGGTCGCTCGCGAGCGAGGCGTTCGGGTCCGACGGCCGAAAGCAATGCGCCGCGTTGGACTTAGCCGCTGTTTGGACGGGTCGGCTCGCGAGCGAGGCGTTCGCGTCCGCCGGCCGAAAGCAATGCGCCGCGTTGGACTTAGCCGCTGGTTGGAGGGGTCGGCTCGCGAGCGAGGCGTTTGCGTCCGCCGGCCGAAAGCAATGCGCCGCGTTGGACTTAGCCGCTGGTTGGACGGGTCGGCTCGCGAGCGAGGCTTTCGCGTCCGCCGGCCGAAAGCAATGCGCCGCGTTGGACTTAGCCGCTGGTTGGAGGGGTCGGCTCGCGAGCGAGGCGTTCGGGTCCGTCGGCCGAAAGCAATGCGCCGCGTTGGACTTAGCCGCTGGTTGGACGGGTCGGCTCGCGAGCGAGGCTTTCGCGTCCGCCGGCCGAAAGCAATGCGCCGCGTTGGACTTAGCCGCTGGTTGGAGGGGTCGGCTCGCGAGCGAGGCGTTTGCGTCCGCCGGCCGAAAGCAATGCGCCGCGTTGGACTTAGCCGCTGGTTGGAGGGGTCGGCTCGCGAGCGAGGCGTTTGCGTCCGCCGGCCGAAAGCAATGCACCGCGTTGGACTTAGCCGCTGGTTGGACGGGTCGGCTCGCGAGCGAGGCGTTCGCGTCCGCCGGCCAAAAGCAATGCGCCGCGTTGGACTTAGCCGCTGGTTGGACGGGTCGCTCGCGAGCGAGGCGTTCGGGTCCGACGGCCGAAAGCAATGCGCCGCGTTGGACTTAGCCGCTGGTTGGACGGGTCGGCTCGCGAGCGAAGCGTTCGGGTCCGCCGGCCAAAAGCAATGCGCCGCGTTGGACTTAGCCGCTGGTTGGACGGGTCGGCTCGCGAGCGAGGCGTTCGGGTCCGCCGGCCAAAAGCAATGCGCCGCGTTGGACTTAGCCGCTGGTTGGACGGGTCGGCTCGCGAGCGAGGCGTTCGGGTCCGACGGCCGAAAGCAATGCGCCGCGTTGGACTTAGCCGCTGGTTGGACGGGTCGGCTCGCGAGCGAAGCGTTCGGGTCCGCCGGCCAAAAGCAATGCGCCGCGTTGGACTTAGCCGCTGGTTGGACGGGTCGGCTCGCGAGCGAGGCGTTCGGGTCCGACGGCCGAAAGCAATGCGCCGCGTTGGACTTAGCCGCTGGTTGGACGGGTCGGCTCGCGAGCGAGGCGTTCGGGTCCGACGGCCGAAAGCAATGCGCCGCGTTGGACTTAGCCGCTGGTTGGAGGGGTCGGCTCGCGAGCGAGGCGTTCGCGTCCGCCGGCCAAAAGCAACGCGCCGCGTTGGACTTAGCCGCTGGTTGGACGGGTCGGCTCGCGAGCGAGGCATTCGCGTCCGCCGGCCAAAAGCAATGCGCCGCGTTGGACTTAGCCGCTGGTTGGATGGGTCGGCTCGCGAGCGAGGCGTTCGCGTCCGCCGGCCAAAAGCAATGCGCCGCGTTGGACTTAGCCGCTGTTTGGACGAGTCGGCTCGCGAGCGAGGCGTTCGGGTCCGACGGCCGAAAGCAATGCGCCGCGTTGGACTTAGCCGCTGGTTGGACGGGTCGGCTCGCGAGCGAGGCGTTCGGGTCCGCCGGCCAAAAGCAATGCGCCGCGTTGGACTTAGCCGCTGGTTGGACGGGTCGGCTCGCGAGCGAGGCGTTCGGGTCCGCCGGCCAAAAGCAATGCGCCGCGTTGGACTTAGCCGCTGGTTGGACGGGTCGGCTCGCGAGCGAGGCGTTCGGGTCCGACGGCCGAAAGCAATGCGCCGCGTTGGACTTAGCCGCTGGTTGGACGGGTCGGCTCGCGAGCGAGGCGTTCGGGTCCGCCGGCCAAAAGCAATGCGCCGCGTTGGACTTAGCCGCTGGTTGGACGGGTCGGCTCGCGAGCGAGGCGTTCGGGTCCGACGGCCGAAAGCAATGCGCCGCGTTGGACTTAGCCGCTGGTTGGACGGGTCGGCTCGCGAGCGAAGCGTTCGGGTCCGCCGGCCAAAAGCAATGCGCCGCGTTGGACTTAGCCGCTGGTTGGACGGGTCGGCTCGCGAGCGAGGCGTTCGGGTCCGACGGCCGAAAGCAATGCGCCGCGTTGGACTTAGCCGCTGGTTGGACGGGTCGGCTCGCGAGCGAGGCGTTCGGGTCCGACGGCCGAAAGCAATGCGCCGCGTTGGACTTAGCCGCTGGTTGGAGGGGTCGGCTCGCGAGCGAGGCGTTCGCGTCCGCCGGCCAAAAGCAACGCGCCGCGTTGGACTTAGCCGCTGGTTGGACGGGTCGGCTCGCGAGCGAGGCATTCGCGTCCGCCGGCCAAAAGCAATGCGCCGCGTTGGACTTAGCCGCTGGTTGGACGGGTCGGCTCGCGAGCGAGGCGTTCGCGTCCGCCGGCCAAAAGCAATGCGCCGCGTTGGACTTAGCCGCTGTTTGGACGAGTCGGCTCGCGAGCGAGGCGTTCGGGTCCGACGGCCGAAAGCAATGCGCCGCGTTGGACTTAGCCGCTGGTTGGACGGGTCGGCTCGCGAGCGAGGCGTTCGGGTCTGCCGGCCAAAAGCAATGCGCCGCGTTGGACTTAGCCGCTGGTTGGACGGGTCGGCTCGCGAGCGAGGCGTTCGGGTCCGCCGGCCAAAAGCAATGCGCCGCGTTGGACTTAGCCGCTGTTTGGACGGGTCGGCTCGCGAGCGAGGCGTTCGCGTCCGCCGGCCGAAAGCAATGCACCGCGTTGGACTTAGCCGCTGGTTGGACGGGTCGGCTCGCGAGCGAGGCGTTCGCGTCCGCCGGCCAAAAGCAATGCGCCGCGTTGGACTTAGCCGCTGGTTGGACGGGTCGGCTCGCGAGCGAGGCTTTCGCGTCCGCCGGCCGAAAGCAATGCGCCGCGTTGGACTTAGCCGCTGGTTGGAGGGGTCGGCTCGCGAGCGAGGCGTTTGCGTCCGCCGGCCGAAAGCAATGCGCCGCGTTGGACTTAGCCGCTGGTTGGACGGGTCGGCTCGCGAGCGAGGCTTTCGCGTCCGCCGGCCGAAAGCAATGCGCCGCGTTGGACTTAGCCGCTGGTTGGAGGGGTCGGCTCGCGAGCGAGGCGTTCGGGTCCGTCGGCCGAAAGCAATGCGCCGCGTTGGACTTAGCCGCTGGTTGGACGGGTCGGCTCGCGAGCGAGGCTTTCGCGTCCGCCGGCCGAAAGCAATGCGCCGCGTTGGACTTAGCCGCTGGTTGGAGGGGTCGGCTCGCGAGCGAGGCGTTTGCGTCCGCCGGCCGAAAGCAATGCGCCGCGTTGGACTTAGCCGCTGGTTGGACGGGTCGGCTCGCGAGCGAGGCGTTCGGGTCCGCCGGCCAAAAGCAATGCGCCGCGTTGGACTTAGCCGCTGTTTGGACGGGTCGGCTCGCGAGCGAGGCGTTCGCGTCCGCCGGCCGAAAGCAATGCACCGCGTTGGACTTAGCCGCTGGTTGGACGGGTCGGCTCGCGAGCGAGGCGTTCGCGTCCGCCGGCCAAAAGCAATGCGCCGCGTTGGACTTAGCCGCTGGTTGGACCGGTCGGCTCGCGAGCGAGGCTTTCGCGTCCGCCGGCCGAAAGCAATGCGCCGCGTTGGACTTAGCCGCTGGTTGGAGGGGTCGGCTCGCGAGCGAGGCGTTTGCGTCCGCCGGCCGAAAGCAATGCGCCGCGTTGGACTTAGCCGCTGGTTGGACGGGTCGGCTCGCGAGCGAGGCTTTCGCGTCCGCCGGCCGAAAGCAATGCGCCGCGTTGGACTTAGCCGCTGGTTGGAGGGGTCGGCTCGCGAGCGAGGCGTTCGCGTCCGCCGGCCAAAAGCAACGCGCCGCGTTGGACTTAGCCGCTGGTTGGACGGGTCGGCTCGCGAGCGAGGCATTCGCGTCCGCCGGCCAAAAGCAATGCGCCGCGTTGGACTTAGCCGCTGGTTGGACGGGTCGGCTCGCGAGCGAGGCGTTCGCGTCCGCCGGCCAAAAGCAATGCGCCGCGTTGGACTTAGCCGCTGTTTGGACGAGTCGGCTCGCGAGCGAGGCGTTCGGGTCCGACGGCCGAAAGCAATGCGCCGCGTTGGACTTAGCCGCTGGTTGGACGGGTCGGCTCGCGAGCGAGGCGTTCGGGTCTGCCGGCCAAAAGCAATGCGCCGCGTTGGACTTAGCCGCTGGTTGGACGGGTCGGCTCGCGAGCGAGGCGTTCGGGTCCGCCGGCCAAAAGCAATGCGCCGCGTTGGACTTAGCCGCTGTTTGGACGGGTCGGCTCGCGAGCGAGGCGTTCGCGTCCGCCGGCCGAAAGCAATGCACCGCGTTGGACTTAGCCGCTGGTTGGACGGGTCGGCTCGCGAGCGAGGCGTTCGCGTCCGCCGGCCAAAAGCAATGCGCCGCGTTGGACTTAGCCGCTGGTTGGACGGGTCGGCTCGCGAGCGAGGCTTTCGCGTCCGCCGGCCGAAAGCAATGCGCCGCGTTGGACTTAGCCGCTGGTTGGACGGGTCGGCTCGCGAGCGAGGCTTTCGCGTCCGCCGGCCGAAAGCAATGCGCCGCGTTGGACTTAGCCGCTGGTTGGAGGGGTCGGCTCGCGAGCGAGGCGTTCGGGTCCGTCGGCCGAAAGCAATGCGCCGCGTTGGACTTAGCCGCTGGTTGGACGGGTCGGCTCGCGAGCGAGGCTTTCGCGTCCGCCGGCCGAAAGCAATGCGCCGCGTTGGACTTAGCCGCTGGTTGGAGGGGTCGGCTCGCGAGCGAGGCGTTTGCGTCCGCCGGCCGAAAGCAATGCGCCGCGTTGGACTTAGCCGCTGGTTGGAGGGGTCGGCTCGCGAGCGAGGCGTTTGCGTCCGCCGGCCGAAAGCAATGCGCCGCGTTGGACTTAGCCGCTGGTTGGACGGGTCGGCTCGCGAGCGAGGCGTTCGGGTCTGCCGGCCAAAAGCAATGCGCCGCGTTGGACTTAGCCGCTGGTTGGACGGGTCGGCTCGCGAGCGAGGCGTTCGGGTCCGCCGGCCAAAAGCAATGCGCCGCGTTGGACTTAGCCGCTGTTTGGACGGGTCGGCTCGCGAGCGAGGCGTTCGCGTCCGCCGGCCGAAAGCAATGCACCGCGTTGGACTTAGCCGCTGGTTGGACGGGTCGGCTCGCGAGCGAGGCGTTCGCGTCCGCCGGCCAAAAGCAATGCGCCGCGTTGGACTTAGCCGCTGGTTGGACGGGTCGGCTCGCGAGCGAGGCTTTCGCGTCCGCCGGCCGAAAGCAATGCGCCGCGTTGGACTTAGCCGCTGGTTGGACGGGTCGGCTCGCGAGCGAGGCTTTCGCGTCCGCCGGCCGAAAGCAATGCGCCGCGTTGGACTTAGCCGCTGGTTGGAGGGGTCGGCTCGCGAGCGAGGCGTTCGGGTCCGTCGGCCGAAAGCAATGCGCCGCGTTGGACTTAGCCGCTGGTTGGACGGGTCGGCTCGCGAGCGAGGCTTTCGCGTCCGCCGGCCGAAAGCAATGCGCCGCGTTGGACTTAGCCGCTGGTTGGAGGGGTCGGCTCGCGAGCGAGGCGTTTGCGTCCGCCGGCCGAAAGCAATGCGCCGCGTTGGACTTAGCCGCTGGTTGGAGGGGTCGGCTCGCGAGCGAGGCGTTTGCGTCCGCCGGCCGAAAGCAATGCACCGCGTTGGACTTAGCCGCTGGTTGGACGGGTCGGCTCGCGAGCGAGGCGTTCGCGTCCGCCGGCCAAAAGCAATGCGCCGCGTTGGACTTAGCCGCTGGTTGGACGGGTCGCTCGCGAGCGAGGCGTTCGGGTCCGACGGCCGAAAGCAATGCGCCGCGTTGGACTTAGCCGCTGGTTGGACGGGTCGGCTCGCGAGCGAGGCGTTCGGGTCCGCCGGCCAAAAGCAATGCGCCGCGTTGGACTTAGCCGCTGGTTGGACGGGTCGGCTCGCGAGCGAAGCGTTCGGGTCCGCCGGCCAAAAGCAATGCGCCGCGTTGGACTTAGCCGCTGGTTGGACGGGTCGGCTCGCGAGCGAGGCGTTCGGGTCCGCCGGCCAAAAGCAATGCGCCGCGTTGGACTTAGCCGCTGGTTGGACGGGTCGGCTCGCGAGCGAGGCGTTCGGGTCCGACGGCCGAAAGCAATGCGCCGCGTTGGACTTAGCCGCTGGTTGGACGGGTCGGCTCGCGAGCGAAGCGTTCGGGTCCGCCGGCCAAAAGCAATGCGCCGCGTTGGACTTAGCCGCTGGTTGGACGGGTCGGCTCGCGAGCGAGGCGTTCGGGTCCGACGGCCGAAAGCAATGCGCCGCGTTGGACTTAGCCGCTGGTTGGACGGGTCGGCTCGCGAGCGAGGCGTTCGGGTCCGACGGCCGAAAGCAATGCGCCGCGTTGGACTTAGCCGCTGGTTGGAGGGGTCGGCTCGCGAGCGAGGCGTTCGCGTCCGCCGGCCAAAAGCAACGCGCCGCGTTGGACTTAGCCGCTGGTTGGACGGGTCGGCTCGCGAGCGAGGCATTCGCGTCCGCCGGCCAAAAGCAATGCGCCGCGTTGGACTTAGCCGCTGGTTGGACGGGTCGGCTCGCGAGCGAGGCGTTCGCGTCCGCCGGCCAAAAGCAATGCGCCGCGTTGGACTTAGCCGCTGGTTGGAGGGGTCGGCTCGCGAGCGAGGCGTTCGGGTCCGACGGCCGAAAGCAATGCGCCGCGTTGGACTTAGCCGCTGTTTGGACGGGTCGGCTCGCGAGCGAGGCGTTCGCGTCCGCCGGCCGAAAGCAATGCACCGCGTTGGACTTAGCCGCTGGTTGGACGGGTCGGCTCGCGAGCGAGGCGTTCGCGTCCGCCGGCCAAAAGCAATGCGCCGCGTTGGACTTAGCCGCTGGTTGGACGGGTCGCTCGCGAGCGAGGCGTTCGGGTCCGACGGCCGAAAGCAATGCGCCGCGTTGGACTTAGCCGCTGGTTGGACGGGTCGGCTCGCGAGCGAGGCGTTCGGGTCCGCCGGCCAAAAGCAATGCGCCGCGTTGGACTTAGCCGCTGGTTGGACGGGTCGGCTCGCGAGCGAGGCGTTCGGGTCCGACGGCCGAAAGCAATGCGCCGCGTTGGACTTAGCCGCTGGTTGGACGGGTCGGCTCGCGAGCGAGGCGTTCGGGTCCGCCGGCCAAAAGCAATGCGCCGCGTTGGACTTAGCCGCTGGTTGGACGGGTCGGCTCGCGAGCGAGGCGTTCGGGTCCGACGGCCGAAAGCAATGCGCCGCGTTGGACTTAGCCGCTGGTTGGACGGGTCGGCTCGCGAGCGAAGCGTTCGGGTCCGCCGGCCAAAAGCAATGCGCCGCGTTGGACTTAGCCGCTGGTTGGACGGGTCGGCTCGCGAGCGAGGCGTTCGGGTCCGACGGCCGAAAGCAATGCGCCGCGTTGGACTTAGCCGCTGGTTGGACGGGTCGGCTCGCGAGCGAGGCGTTCGGGTCCGACGGCCGAAAGCAATGCGCCGCGTTGGACTTAGCCGCTGGTTGGAGGGGTCGGCTCGCGAGCGAGGCGTTCGCGTCCGCCGGCCAAAAGCAACGCGCCGCGTTGGACTTAGCCGCTGGTTGGACGGGTCGGCTCGCGAGCGAGGCATTCGCGTCCGCCGGCCAAAAGCAATGCGCCGCGTTGGACTTAGCCGCTGGTTGGACGGGTCGGCTCGCGAGCGAGGCGTTCGCGTCCGCCGGCCAAAAGCAATGCGCCGCGTTGGACTTAGCCGCTGTTTGGACGAGTCGGCTCGCGAGCGAGGCGTTCGGGTCCGACGGCCGAAAGCAATGCGCCGCGTTGGACTTAGCCGCTGGTTGGACGGGTCGGCTCGCGAGCGAGGCGTTCGGGTCCGCCGGCCAAAAGCAATGCGCCGCGTTGGACTTAGCCGCTGGTTGGACGGGTCGGCTCGCGAGCGAGGCATTCGCGTCCGCCGGCCAAAAGCAATGCGCCGCGTTGGACTTAGCCGCTGGTTGGACGGGTCGGCTCGCGAGCGAGGCGTTCGCGTCCGCCGGCCAAAAGCAATGCGCCGCGTTGGACTTAGCCGCTGTTTGGACGAGTCGGCTCGCGAGCGAGGCGTTCGGGTCCGACGGCCGAAAGCAATGCGCCGCGTTGGACTTAGCCGCTGGTTGGACGGGTCGGCTCGCGAGCGAGGCGTTCGGGTCCGCCGGCCAAAAGCAATGCGCCGCGTTGGACTTAGCCGCTGGTTGGACGGGACGGCTCGCGAGCGAGGCGTTCGGGTCCGCCGGCCAAAAGCAATGCGCCGCGTTGGACTTAGCCGCTGTTTGGACGGGTCGGCTCGCGAGCGAGGCGTTCGCGTCCGCCGGCCGAAAGCAATGCACCGCGTTGGACTTAGCCGCTGGTTGGACGGGTCGGCTCGCGAGCGAGGCGTTCGCGTCCGCCGGCCAAAAGCAATGCGCCGCGTTGGACTTAGCCGCTGGTTGGACGGGTCGGCTCGCGAGCGAGGCTTTCGCGTCCGCCGGCCGAAAGCAATGCGCCGCGTTGGACTTAGCCGCTGGTTGGAGGGGTCGGCTCGCGAGCGAGGCTTTCGCGTCCGCCGGCCGAAAGCAATGCGCCGCGTTGGACTTAGCCGCTGGTTGGAGGGGTCGGCTCGCGAGCGAGGCGTTTGCGTCCGCCGGCCGAAAGCAATGCGCCGCGTTGGACTTAGCCGCTGGTTGGAGGGGTCGGCTCGCGAGCGAGGCGTTCGGGTCCGTCGGCCGAAAGCAATGCGCCGCGTTGGACTTAGCCGCTGGTTGGACGGGTCGGCTCGCGAGCGAGGCTTTCGCGTCCGCCGGCCGAAAGCAATGCGCCGCGTTGGACTTAGCCGCTGGTTGGAGGGGTCGGCTCGCGAGCGAGGCGTTTGCGTCCGCCGGCCGAAAGCAATGCGCCGCGTTGGACTTAGCCGCTGGTTGGAGGGGTCGGCTCGCGAGCGAGGCGTTCGGGTCCGTCGGCCGAAAGCAATGCGCCGCGTTGGACTTAGCCG
>NW_027116920.1:0-98284 GCF_024137725.1 Prorops nasuta
CAACGACCCCATGTGACCCCCCCTAGTTTTATATAAGTACTCAATGACCTCATGTGACACACCCTACTCCTATATAAGTACTCAATGACCCCATGTGACCCACCCTAGTCCTATATAAGTACTCAATGACCCCATGTGACCAACCCTAGTCCTATATAAGCTCTCAACGACCCCATGTGACCCACCCTAGTCCTATATAAGTTCTCAATGACCCCATGTGAACCCCCCTAGTCCTATATAAGTACTCAATGACCCCATGTGACCCACCCTACTCCTATATAAGTACTCAATGACCCCATGTGACCCACCCTAGTCCTATATAAGTACTCAATGACCCCATGTGACCCACCCTAGTCCTATATAAGTACTCAATGACCCCATGAGACCCACCCTAGTCCTTTATAAGTACTAAATGACCCCATGTGACCCACCCTAGTCCTATATAAGTTCTCAACGACCCCATGTGACCCACCCTAGTCCTATATAAGTACTCAATGACCCCATGTGACTTCCCCTTAGTTCTATATAAGTATTCAATGATCCCATGTGACCTCCCCCCTAGTCCTATATAAGTTCTCAACGACCCCATGTGACCCCCCCTAGTTTTATATAAGTACTCAATGACCTCATGTGACACACCCTACTCCTATATAAGTACTCAATGACCCCATGTGACCCACCCTAGTCATATATAAGTACTCAATGACCCCATGTGACCAACCCTAGTCCTATATAAGCTCTCAACGACCCCATGTGACCCACCCTAGTCCTATATAAGTTCTCAATGACCCCATGTGAACCCCCCTAGTCCTATATAAGTACTCAATGACCCCATGTGACCCACCCTACTCCTATATAAGTACTCAATGACCCCATGTGACCCACCCTAGTCCTATATAAGTACTCAATGACCCCATGTGACCCACCCTAGTCCTATATAAGTACTCAATGACCCCATGAGACCCACCCTAGTCCTTTATAAGTACTTAATGACCCCATGTGACCCACCCTAGTCCTATATAAGTTCTCAACGACCCCATGTGACCCACCCTAGTCCTATATAAGTACTCAATGACCCCATGTGACTTCCCCTTAGTTCTATATAAGTATTCAATGATCCCATGTGACCTCCCCCCTAGTCCTATATAAGTACTCAATGACCCCATGTGACCCCCCTAGTCCTATATAAGTACCCAATGACCCCATGTGACCCACCCTAGTCCTATATAAGTAAACAATGACCCCATGTGACCCCCCCCCTAGTCCTATATAAGTACTCAATGACCCCATGTGATCCACCCTAGTCCTATATAAGTACTCAATGACCCCATGTGACCCACCCTAGTCCTATATAAGTACTCAATGACCCCATGCGACCCCCCCTAGTCCTCTATAAGTACTCAATGACCCCAGGTCAGCTACCCTACTCCTATATAAGTACTCAATGGCCCCTTGTGACCCACCCTAGTCCTATATAAGTACTCAATGACCGCATGTGACCCCCCCAAGTCCTATATAAGTACTCAATGACCCCATGTGACCCACCCTAGTCATATATATGTACACAATGACACCATGTGACCCACCCTAGTCCTATATAAGTACTCAATGGCCCCATGTGACCTCCCCTAGTCCTATATAAGTACTCAATGACCCCAGGTCAGCTACCCTACTCTTATATAATTACTCAATGACCCCATGTGACCCACCTTAGTCCTATATAAGTACTCAATGGCCCCATGTGACCCACCCTAGTCCTATATAAGTAATCAATGACCCCATGTGACCCCCCCTAGTCCTATATAAGTACTCAATGACCCCATGTGACCCACCCTACTCCTATATAAGTACTCAATGACCCCATGTGACCCACCCTAGTCATATATATGTACTCAATGACCCCATGTGACCCACCCTAGTCCTATATAAGTACTCAATGACCCCATGAGACCCACCCTAGTCCTTTATAAGAACTAAATGACCCCATGTGACCCACCCTAGTCCTATATAAGTTCTCAACGACCCCATGTGACCCACCCTAGTCCTATATAAGTACTCAATGACCCCATGTGACTTCCCCCTAGTTCTATATAAGTACTCAATGACCCCATGTGACCCCCCCCCCTAGTCCTATATAAGTACTCAATGACACCATGTGATCCACCCTAGTCCTATATAAGTACTCAATGACCCCATGTGACCCACCCTACTCCTATATAAGTACTCAATGACCCCATGTGACCCACCCTAGTCCTATATAAGTACTCAATGACCCCATGTGACCCACCCTAGTCCTATATAAGTACTCAATGACCCCATGAGACCCACCCTAGTCCTTTATAAGTACTAAATGACCCCATGTGACCCACCCTAGTCCTATATAAGTTCTCAACGACCCCATGTGACCCACCCTAGTCCTATATAAGTACTCAATGACCCCATGTGACTTCCCCTTAGTTCTATATAAGTATTCAATGATCCCATGTGACCTCCCCCCTAGTCCTATATAAGTTCTCAACGACCCCATGTGACCCCCCCTAGTTTTATATAAGTACTCAATGACCTCATGTGACACACCCTACTCCTATATAAGTACTCAATGACCCCATGTGACCCACCCTAGTCCTATATAAGTACTCAATGACCCCATGTGACCAACCCTAGTCCTATATAAGCTCTCAACGACCCCATGTGACCCACCCTAGTCCTATATAAGTTCTCAATGACCCCATGTGAACCCCCCTAGTCCTATATAAGTACTCAATGACCCCATGTGACCCACCCTACTCCTATATAAGTACTCAATGACCCCATGTGACCCACCCTAGTCCTATATAAGTACTCAATGACCCCATGTGACCCACCCTAGTCCTATATAAGTACTCAATGACCCCATGAGACCCACCCTAGTCCTTTATAAGTACTAAATGACCCCATGTGACCCACCCTAGTCCTATATAAGTTCTCAACGACCCCATGTGACCCACCCTAGTCCTATATAAGTACTCAATGACCCCATGTGACTTCCCCTTAGTTCTATATAAGTATTCAATGATCCCATGTGACCTCCCCCCTAGTCCTATATAAGTACTCAATGACCCCATGTGACCCCCCTAGTCCTATATAAGTACCCAATGACCCCATGTGACCCACCCTAGTCCTATATAAGTAAACAATGACCCCATGTGACCCCCCCCCTAGTCCTATATAAGTACTCAATGACCCCATGTGATCCACCCTAGTCCTATATAAGTACTCAATGACCCCATGTGACCCACCCTAGTCCTATATAAGTACTCAATGACCCCATGCGACCCCCCCTAGTCCTATATAAGTACTCAATGACCCCAGGTCAGCTACCCTACTCCTATATAAGTACTCAATGGCCCCTTGTGACCCACCCTAGTCCTATATAAGTACTCAATGACCGCATGTGACCCCCCCAAGTCCTATATAAGTACTCAATGACCCCATGTGACCCACCCTAGTCATATATATGTACACAATGACACCATGTGACCCACCCTAGTCCTATATAAGTACTCAATGGCCCCATGTGACCTCCCCTAGTCCTATATAAGTACTCAATGACCCCAGGTCAGCTACCCTACTCTTATATAATTACTCAATGACCCCATGTGACCCACCTTAGTCCTATATAAGTACTCAATGGCCCCATGTGACCCACCCTAGTCCTATATAAGTAATCAATGACCCCATGTGACCCCCCCTAGTCCTATATAAGTACTCAATGACCCCATGTGACCCACCCTACTCCTATATAAGTACTCAATGACCCCATGTGACCCACCCTAGTCATATATATGTACTCAATGACCCCATGTGACCCACCCTAGTCCTATATAAGTACTCAATGACCCCATGAGACCCACCCTAGTCCTTTATAAGAACTAAATGACCCCATGTGACCCACCCTAGTCCTATATAAGTTCTCAACGACCCCATGTGACCCACCCTAGTCCTATATAAGTACTCAATGACCCCATGTGACTTCCCCCTAGTTCTATATAAGTACTCAATGACCCCATGTGACCCCCCCCCCTAGTCCTATATAAGTACTCAATGACACCATGTGATCCACCCTAGTCCTATATAAGTACTCAATGACCCCATGTGACCCACCCTAGAACTATATAAGTACCCAATGACCCCATGTGACCCACCCTAGTCCTATATAAGTAAACAATGACCCCATGTGACCCCCCCCCTAGTCCTATGTAAGTACTCAATGACCCCATGTGATCCACCCTAGTCCTATATAAGTACTCAATGACCCCATGTGACCCACCCTAGTCCTATATAAGTACTCAATGACCCCATGTGACCCACCCTAGTCCTATATATATACTCAATGACCCCATGGGACCCACCGTAGTCCTATATAAGTTCTCAATGACCCCATGTGAACCCCCCTAGTCCTATATAAGTACTCAATGACCCCATGTGACCCACCCTACTCCTATATAAGTACTCAATGACCCCATGTGACCCACCCTAGTCCTATATAAGTACTCAATGACCCCATGTGACCCACCCTAGTCCTATATAAGTACTCAATGACCCCATGAGACCCACCCTAGTCCTATATAAGTTCTCAATGACCCCATGTGACCCCCCCTAGTCCTATATATGTACTCCCTGACCCCATGTGACCCCCCCTAGTCCTATACAAGTACTCAATGACCCCATCTGACCCCCCCCCCCCCCTCTAGTCCTATATAACTACTCAATGACAGCATGTGACCAACCCTAGTCCTATATAAGTACTCAATGACCCCATGTGACCCACCCTAGTCCTATATAAGTACTCAATGGCCCCATGTGACCCCCCCTAATCCTATATAAGTACTCAATGACCCCAGGTCAGCTACCCTACTCCTTAATAAGTACTCAATGACCCCATGTGACCCACCCTAGTCCTATATAAGTACTCAATGGCCCCATGTGACCCACCCTAGTCCTATATAAGTACTCAATGACCGCATTTGACCCCCCCCTTGTCTTATATAAGTACTCAATGACCCCATGTGACTTCCCCCTAGTCCTATATAAGTACTCAATGATCCCATGTGACCCACCCTACTCCTATATAAGTACTCAATGACCCCATGTGACCCACCCTAGTCCTATATAAGAATTCAATGACCCCATGTGACCCCCCTAGTCCTATATAAGTACCCAATGACCCCATGTGACCCACCCTAGTCCTATATAAGTAAACAATGACCCCATGTGACCCCCCCCCTAGTCCTATATAAGTACTCAATGACCCCATGTGATCCACCCTAGTCCTATATAAGTACTCAATGACCCCATGTGACCCACCCTAGTCCTATATAAGTACTCAATGACCCCATGAGACCCACCCTAGTCCTATATAAGTTCTCAATGACCCCATGTGATCCACCCTAGTCCTATATAAGTACACAGTGGCCCCATGTGACCCACCCTAGTCCTATATAAGTACTCAATGACCGTATGTGACCCCCCCTTGTCTTATATAAGTACTCAATGACCCCATGTGACTTCCCCCTAATCCTATATAAGTACTCAATGAACCCTTGTGACCCCCCCTAGTCCTATATAAGTACTCAATGACCCCACGTGACACCCTTAGTTCTATATAAGTATTCAATGACCCCATGTGACCTCCCCCCTAGTCCTATATAAGTACTCAATGACCCCATGTGACCCACCCTAGAACTATATAAGTACCCAATGACCCCATGTGACCCACCCTAGTCCTATATAAGTAAACAATGACCCCATGTGACCCCCCCCCCCTAGTCCTATGTAAGTACTCAATGACCCCATGTGATCCACCCTAGTCCTATATAAGTACTCAATGACCCCATGTGACCCACCCTAGTCCTATATAAGTACTCAATGACCCCATGTGACCCCCCCTAGTCCTATATAAATACTCAATGACCCCAGGTCAGCTACCCTACTCCTATATAAGTACTCAATGACCCCTTGTGACCCACCCTAGTCCTATATAAGTACTCAATGACCCCATGTGACCCACCCTAGTCCTATATAAGTACTCAATGACCCCATGTGACCCACCCTAGTCCTATATAAGTTCTCAATGACCCCATGTGACCCCCCCTAGTCCTATATATATACTCAATGACCCCATGGGACCCACCGTAGTCCTATATAAGTTCTCAATGACCCCATGTGAACCCCCCTAGTCCTATATAAGTACTCAATGACCCCATGTGACCCACCCTACTCCTATATAAGTACTCAATGACCCCATGTGACCCACCCTAGTCCTATATAAGTACTCAATGACCCCATGTGACCCACCCTAGTCCTATATAAGTACTCAATGACCCCATGAGACCCACCCTAGTCCTATATAAGTTCTCAATGACCCCATGTGACCCCCCCTAGTCCTATATATGTACTCCCTGACCCCATGTGACCCCCCCTAGTCCTATACAAGTACTCAATGACCCCATCTGACCCCCCCCCCCCCCCCCACCCTCTAGTCCTATATAACTACTCAATGACAGCATGTGACCAACCCTAGTCCTATATAAGTACTCAATGACCCCATTTGACCCACCCTAGTCCTATATAAGTACTCAATGGCCCCATGTGACCCCCCCTAGTCCTATATAAGTACTCAATGACCCCAGGTCAGCTACCCTACTCCTTAATAAGTACTAAATGACCCCATGTGACCCACCCTAGTCCTATATAAGTACTCAATGGCCCCATGTGACCCACCCTAGTCCTATATAAGTACTCAATGACCGCATTTGACCCCCACCTTGTCTTATATAAGTACTCAATGACCCCATGTGACTTCCCCCTAGTCCTATATAAGTACTCAATGATCCCATGTGACCCACCCTACTCCTATATAAGTACTCAATGACCCCATGTGACCCACCCTAGTCCTATATAAGAATTCAATGACCCCATGTGACCCCCCTAGTCCTATATAAGTACCCAATGACCCCATGTGACCCACCCTAGTCCTATATAAGTAAACAATGACCCCATGTGACCCCCCCCCTAGTCCTATATAAGTACTCAATGACCCCATGTGATCCACCCTAGTCCTATATAAGTACTCAATGACCCCATGTGACCCACCCTAGTCCTATATAAGTACTCAATGACCCCATGTGACCCCCCCTAGTATTATATAAGTACTCAATGACCCCAGGTCAGCTACCCTACTCCTATATAAGTACCCAATGACCCCATGTGACCCACCATAGTCCTATATATGTACACAATGACCCCATGTGACCCCCCCCCCCTAGTCCTATATAAGTACTCAATGACCCCATGTGATCCACCCTAGTCCTATATAAGTACACAGTGGCCCCATGTGACCCACCCTAGTCCTATATAAGTACTCAATGACCGTATGTGACCCCCCCTTGTCTTATATAAGTACTCAATGACCCCATGTGACTTCCCCCTAATCCTATATAAGTTCTCAATGACCCCATGTGAACCCCCCTAGTCCTATATAAGTACTCAATGACCCAATGTGACCCACCCTACTCCTATATAAGTACTCAATGACCCCATGTGACCCACCCTAGTCCTATATAAGTACTCAATGACCCCATGTGACCCACCCTAGTCCTATATAAGTACTCAATGACCCCATGAGACCCACCCTAGTCCTTTATAAGTACTAAATGACCCCATGTGACACACCCTAGTCCTATATAAGTTCTCAACGACCCCATGTGACCCACCCTAGTCCTATATAAGTACTCAATGACCCCATGTGACTTCCCCTTAGTTCTATATAAGTATTCAATGACCGCATGTGACCCCCCCCTAGTCCTATATAAGTACTCAATGACCCCATGTGACCCCCCTAGTCCTATATAAGTACCCAATGACCCCATGTGACCCACCCTAGTCCTATATAAGTAAACAATGACCCCATGTGACCCCCCCCCTAGTCCTATATAAGTACTCAATGACCCCATGTGATCCACCCTAGTCCTATATAAGTACTCAATGACCGCATGTGACCCACCCTAGTCCTATCTAAGTACTCAATGACCCCAGCGACCACCCCTAGTCCTATATAAGTACTCAATGACCCCAGGTCAGCTACCCTACTCCTATATAAGTACTCAATGGCCCCTTGTGACCCACCCTAGTCCTATATAAGTACTCAATGACCGCATGTGACCCCCCCTAGTCCTATATAAGTACTCAATGACCCCATGTGACCCCCCCTAGTCCTATATAAGTACTAAATGACCCCATGAGACCCACCCTAGTCCTTTATAAGAACTAAATGACCCCACGTGACCCACCCTAGTCCTATATAAGTTCTCAACGACCCCATGTGATCCACCCTATTCCTATATAAGTACTCAATGGCCCCATGTGACCTCCCCTAGTCCTATATAAGTACTCAATGACCCCAGGTCAGCTACCCTACTCTTATATAATTACTCAATGACCCCATGTGACCCACCTTAGTCCTATATAAGTACTCAATGGCCCCATGTGACCCACCCTAGTCCTATATAAGTAATCAATGACCCCATGTGACCCCCCCTAGTCCTATATAAGTACTCAATGACCCCATGTGACCCACCCTACTCCTATATAAGTACTCAATGACCCCATGTGACCCACCCTAGTCCTATATAAGTTCTCAACGACCCCATGTGACCCCCCCTAGTTTTATATAAGTACTCAATGACCTCATGTGACACACCCTACTCCTATATAAGTACTCAATGACCCCATGTGACCCACCCTAGTCCTATATAAGTACTCAATGACCCCATGTGACCAACACTAGTCCTATATAAGCTCTCAACGACCCCATGTGACCCACCCTAGTCCTATATAAGTTCTCAATGACCCCATGTGAACCCCCCTAGTCCTATATAAGTACTCAATGACCCCATGTGACCCACCCTACTCCTATATAAGTACTCAATGACCCCATGTGACCCACCCTAGTCCTATATAAGTACTCAATGACCCCATGTGACCCACCCTAGTCCTATATAAGTACTCAATGACCCCATGAGACCCACCCTAGTCCTTTATAAGTACTAAATGACCCCATGTGACCCACCCTAGTCCTATATAAGTTCTCAACGACCCCATGTGACCCATCCTAGTCCTATATAAGTACTCAATGACCCCATGTGACTTCCCCTTAGTTCTATATAAGTATTCAATGATCCCATGTGACCTCCCCCTTAGTCCTATATAAGTACTCAATGACCCCATGTGACCCCCCTAGTCCTATATAAGTACCCAATGACCCCATGTGACCCACCCTAGTCCTATATAAGTAAACAATGACCCCATGTGACCCCCCCCCTAGTCCTATATAAGTACTCAATGACCCCATGTGATCCACCCTAGTCCTATATAAGTACTCAATGACCCCATGTGACCCACCCTAGTCCTATATAAGTACTCAATGACCCCATGCGACCCCCCCTAGTCCTATATAAGTACTCAATGACCCCAGGTCAGCTACCCTACTCCTATATAAGTACTCAATGGCCCCTTGTGACCCACCCTAGTCCTATATAAGTACTCAATGACCGCATGTGACCCCCCCAAGTCCTATATAAGTACTCAATGACCCCATGTGACCCACCCTAGTCATATATATGTACACAATGACACCATGTGACCCACCCTAGTCCTATATAAGTACTCAATGGCCCCATGTGACCTCCCCTAGTCCTATATAAGTACTCAATGACCCCAGGTCAGCTACCCTACTCTTATATAATTACTCAATGACCCCATGTGACCCACCTTAGTCCTATATAAGTACTCAATGGCCCCATGTGACCCACCCTAGTCCTATATAAGTAATCAATGACCCCATGTGACCCCCCCTAGTCCTATATAAGTACTCAATGACCCCATGTGACCCACCCTACTCCTATATAAGTACTCAATGACCCCATGTGACCCACCCTAGTCATATATATGTACTCAATGACCCCATGTGACCCACCCTAGTCCTATATAAGTACTCAATGACCCCATGAGACCCACCCTAGTCCTTTATAAGAACTAAATGACCCCATGTGACCCACCCTAGTCCTATATAAGTTCTCAACGACCCCATGTGACCCACCCTAGTCCTATATAAGTACTCAATGACCCCATGTGACTTCCCCCTAGTTCTATATAAGTACTCAATGACCCCATGTGACCCCCCCCTAGTCCTATATAAGTACTCAATGACCCCATGTGATCCACCCTAGTCCTATATAAGTACTCAATGACCCCATGTGACCCACCCTAGAACTATATAAGTACCCAATGACCCCATGTGACCCACCCTAGTCCTATATAAGTAAACAATGACCCCATGTGACCCCCCCCCTAGTCCTATGTAAGTACTCAATGACCCCATGTGATCCACCCTAGTCCTATATAAGTACTCAATGACCCCATGTGACCCACCCTAGTCCTATATAAGTACTCAATGACCCCATGTGACCCACCCTAGTCCTATATAAGTTCTCAATGACCCCATGTGACCCCCCCTAGTCCTATATATATACTCAATGACCCCATGGGACCCACCGTAGTCCTATATAAGTTCTCAATGACCCCATGTGAACCACCCTAGTCCTATATAAGTTCTCAATGACCCCATGTGACCCCCCCTAGTCCTATATATGTACTCTATGACCCTATGTGACCCACTCTAGTCCTATATAAGTAATCAATGACCCCATGTGAACCCCCCTAGTCCTATATAAGTACTCAATGACCCCATGTGACCCACCCTAGTCCTATATAAATACTCAATTACCCCATGTGACCCACCCTAGTCCTATATAAGTACTCAATGACCCCATGAGATCCACCCTTGTCCTTTATAAGTACTAAATGACCCCATGTGACCCACCCTAGTCCTATATAAGTACTCAATGACCCCATGTGACCCCTCTAGTCCTATATAAGTACTCAATGACACCATGTGACCCCCCTAGTCCTATATAAGTACTCAATGACCCCATGTGACCCACCCTAGAACTATATAAGTACCCAATGACCCCATGTGACCCACCCTAGTCCTATATAAGTAAACAATGACCCCATGTGACCTCCCCCCTAGTCCTATGTAAGTACTCAATGACCCCATGTGATCCACCCTAGTCCTATATAAGTACTCAATGACCCCATGTGACCCACCCTAGTCCTATATAAGTACTCAATGACCCCATGTGACCCCCCCTAGTCCTATATAAGTACTCAATGACCCCAGGTCAGCTACCCTACTCCTATATAAGTACTCAATGACCCCTTGTGACCCACCCTAGTCCTATATAAGTACTCAATGACCCCATGTGACCCACCCTAGTCCTATATAAGTACTCAATGACCCCATGTGACCCACCCTAGTCCTATATAAGTTCTCAATGACCCCATGTGACCCCCCCTAGTCCTATATATATACTCAATGACCCCATGGGACCCACCGTAGTCCTATATAAGTTCTCAATGACCCCATGTGAACCCCCCTAGTCCTATATAAGTACTCAATGACCCCATGTGACCCACCCTACTCCTATATAAGTACTCAATGACCCCATGTGACCCACCCTAGTCCTATATAAGTACTCAATGACCCCATGTGACCCACCCTAGTCCTATATAAGTACTCAATGACCCCATGAGACCCACCCTAGTCCTATATAAGTTCTCAATGACCCCATGTGACCCCCCCTAGTCCTATATATGTACTCCCTGACCCCATGTGACCCCCCCTAGTCCTATACAAGTACTCAATGACCCCATCTGACCCCCCCCCCCCTCTAGTCCTATATAACTACTCAATGACAGCATGTGACCAACCCTAGTCCTATATAAGTACTCAATGACCCCATGTGACCCACCCTAGTCCTATATAAGTACTCAATGGCCCCATGTGACCCCCCCTAATCCTATATAAGTACTCAATGACCCCAGGTCAGCTACCCTACTCCTTAATAAGTACTCAATGACCCCATGTGACCCACCCTAGTCCTATATAAGTACTCAATGGCCCCATGTGACCCACCCTAGTCCTATATAAGTACTCAATGACCGCATTTGACCCCCCCCCTTGTCTTATATAAGTACTCAATGACCCCATGTGACTTCCCCCTAGTCCTATATAAGTACTCAATGATCCCATGTGACCCACCCTACTCCTATATAAGTACTCAATGACCCCATGTGACCCACCCTAGTCCTATATAAGAATTCAATGACCCCATGTGACCCCCCTAGTCCTATATAAGTACCCAATGACCCCATGTGACCCACCCTAGTCCTATATAAGTAAACAATGACCCCATGTGACCCACCCTAGTCCTATATAAGTACTCAATGACCCCATGAGACCCACCCTAGTCCTATATAAGTTCTCAATGACCCCATGTGATCCACCCTAGTCCTATATAAGTACACAGTGGCCCCATGTGACCCACCCTAGTCCTATATAAGTACTCAATGACCGTATGTGACCCCCCCTTGTCTTATATAAGTACTCAATGACCCCATGTGACTTCCCCCTAATCCTATATAAGTACTCAATGAACCCTTGTGACCCCCCCTAGTCCTATATAAGTACTCAATGACCCCACGTGACACCCCTAGTCCTATATAAGTACTCAATGACCCCATGGGACCCACCGTAGTCCTATATAAGTTCTCAATGACCCCATGTGACCCCCCTAGTCCTATATATGTACTCAATGACCCCATGGGACCCACCGTAGTCCTATATAAGTTCTCAATGACCCCATATGACCCCCCCTAGTCCTATATATGTACTCTATGAACCTATGTGACCCACTCTAGTCCTATATAAGTAATCAATGACCCCATGTGAACCCCCCTAGTCCTATATAAGTACTCAATGACCCCATGTGACCCACCCTAGTCCTATATAAGTACTCAATGACCCCATGTGACCCACCCTAGTCCTATATAAGTACTCAATGACCCCATGAGACCCACCCTAGTCCTTTATAAGTACTAAATGACCCCATGTGACCCACCCTAGTCCTATATAAGTTCTCAACGACCCCATGTGACCCACCCTAGTCCTATATAAGTACTCAATGACCCCATGTGACTTCCCCCTAGTTCTATATAAGTACTCAATGACCCCATGTGACCCCCCCCCCTAGTCCTATATAAGTACTCAATGACCCCATGTGATCCACCCTAGTCCTATATAAGTACTCAATGACCCCATGTGACCCACCCTAGAACTATATAAGTACCCAATGACCCCATGTGACCCACCCTAGTCCTATATAAGTAAACAATGACCCCATGTGACCCCCCCCCTAGTCCTATGTAAGTACTCAATGACCCCATGTGATCCACCCTAGTCCTATATAAGTACACAGTGGCCCCATGTGACCCACCCTAGTCCTATATAAGTACTCAATGACCGTATGTGACCCCCCCTTGTCTTATATAAGTACTCAATGACCCCATGTGACTTCCCCCTAATCCTATATAAGTACTCAATGAACCCTTGTGACCCCCCTAGTCCTATATAAGTACTCAATGACCCCACGTGACACCCCCTAGTCCTATATAAATACTCAATGACCCCAGGTCAACTACCCTACTCCTATATAAGTACTCAATGGCCCCTTGTGACCCACCCTAGTCCTATATAAGTACTCAAAGGCCCCATGTGACCCACCCTAGTCCTATATAAGTACTCAATGACCGCATGTGACCCCCCCTTGTCTTATATAAGTACTCAATGACCCCATGTGACTTCCCCCTAATCCTAAATAAGTATTCAATGACCCCATGTGACCCCCCCTAGTCCTATATAAGTATATAATGACCCCATGTGACCCCCCCTAGTTTTATATAAGTACTCAATGATCCCATGTGACCCACCCTACTCCTATATAAGTACTCAATGACCCCATGTGACCCACCCTAGTCCTATATAAGAATTCAATGACCCCATGTGACCCCCCCTAGACCTATATAAGTACTCAATTACCCCATGTGACCTCCCCTAGTCTTATATAAGTACTCAATGACCCCATGGGACCCACCGTAGTCCTATATAAGTTCTCAATGACCCCATGTGACCCACCCTAGTCCTATATATATACTCAATGACCCCATGGGACCCACCGTAGTCCTATATAAGATCTCAATGACCCCATGTGACCCCCCCTAGTCCTATATATGTACTCCCTGACCCCATGTGACCCCCCCTAGTCCTATATAAGTACTCAATGATCCCATCTGACCCCCCCCCCCCCTCTAGTCCTATATAACTACTCAATGACAGCATGTGACCAACCCTAGTCCTATATAAGTACTCAATGACCCCATGTGACCCACCCTAGTCCTATATATGTACTCCCTGACCCCATGTGTGACCCCCCCTAGTCCTATATAAGTAATCAATGACCCCATCTGACCCCCCCCCCCCTCTAGTCCTATATAACTACTCAATGACAGCATGTGACCAACCCTAGTCCTATATAAGTACTCAATGACCCCATGTGACCCACCCTAGTCCTATATAAGTACTCAATGGCCCCATGTGACCCCCCCCCTAGTCCTATATAAGTACTCAATGACCCCATGAGACCAACCCTAGTCCTATATATATACTCAATGACCCCATGGGACCCACCGTAGTCCTATATAAGTTCTCAATGACCCCATGTGACCCCCCCTAGTCCTATATATGTACTCCCTGACCCCATGTGTGACCCCCCCTAGTCCTATATAAGTAATCAATGACCCCATCTGACCCCCCCCCCCCTCTAGTCCTATATAACTACTCAATGACAGCATGTGACCAACCCTAGTCCTATATAAGTACTCAATGTCCCCATGTGACCCACCCTAGTCCTATATAAGTACTCAATGGCCCCATGTGACCCCCCCTAGTCCTATATAAGTACTCAATGACCGCATTTGACCCACCCCTTGTCTTATATAAGTACTCAATGACCCCATGTGACTTCCCCCTAGTCCTATATAAGTACTCAATGACCCCTTGTGACCCCCCTAGTCCTATATAAGTACTCAATGACCCCATGGGACCCACCGTAGTCCTATATAAGTTCTCAATGACCCCATGTGACCCCCCCTAGTCCTATATATGTACTCAATGACCCCATGGGACCCACCGTAGTCCTATATAAGTTCTCAATGACCCCATGTGACCCCCCCTAGTCCTATATATATACTCTATGACCCTATGTGACCCACTCTAGTCCTATATATGTAATCAATGACCCCATGTGAACCCCCCTAGTCCTATATAAGTACTCAATGACCCCATGTGACCCACCCTACTCCTATATAAGTACTCAATGACCCCATGTGACCCACCCTAGTCCTATATAAGTACTCAATGACCCCATGGGACCCACCGTAGTCCTATATAAGTTCTCTATGACCCCATGTGACCCCCCCTAGTCCTATATATGTACTCCCTGACCCCATGTGACCCCCCCTAGTCCTATATAAGTACTCAATGACCCCATCTGACCCCCCCCCCTCTAGTCCTATATAACTACTCAATGACAGCATGTGACCAACCCTAGTCCTATATAAGTACTCAATGACCCCATGTGACCCACCCTAGTCCTATATAAGTACTCAATGGCCCCATGTGACCCCCCTCTAGTCCTATATAAGTACTCAATGACCCCATGAGACCAACCCTAGTCCTTTATAAGTACTAAATGACCCCATGTGACCCACCCTAGTCCTATATAAGTTCTCAACGACCCCATGTGACCCACCCTAGTCCTATATAAGTACTCAATGACCCCATGTGACCACCCCTAGTCCTATATATGTACTCAATGACCCCATGGGACCCACCGTAGTCCTATATAAGTTCTCAATGACCCCATGTGAACCCCCCTAGTCCTATATAAGTACTCAATGACCCCATGTGACCCACCCTAGTCCTATATAAGTACTCAATGACCCCATGTGACCAACACTAGTTCTATATAAGTACTCAATGACCCCATGAGACCCACCCTAGTCCTTTATAAGTACTAAATGACCCCATGTGACCCACCCTAGTCCTATATAAGTTCTCAACGACCCCATGTGACCCACCCTAGTCCTATATAAGTACTCAATGACCCCATGTGACTGCCCCCTAGTTCTATATAAGTACTCAATGACCCCATGTGACCCCCCCCCCTAGTCCTATATAAGTACTCAACGACCCCATGTGATCCACCCTAGTCCTATATAAGTACTCAATGACCCCATGTGACCCACCCTAGAACTATATAAGTACCCAATGACCCCATGTGACCCACCCTAGTCCTATATATGTACTCCCTGACCCCATGTGACCCCCCCTAGTCCTATACAAGTACTCAATGACCCCATCTGACCCCCCCCCCTCTAGTCCTATATAACTACTCAATGACAGCATGTGACCAACCCTAGTCCTATATAAGTACTCAATGACCCCATGTGACCCACCCTAGTCCTATATAAGTACTCAATGGCCCCATGTGACCCCCCCTAATCCTATATAAGTACTCAATGACCCCAGGTCAGCTACCCTACTCCTTAATAAGTACTCAATGACCCCATGTGACCCACCCTAGTCCTATATAAGTACTCAATGGCCCCATGTGACCCACCCTAGTCCTATATAAGTACTCAATGACCGCATTTGACCCCCCCCCTTGTCTTATATAAGTACTCAATGACCCCATGTGACTTCCCCCTAGTCCTATATAAGTACTCAATGATCCCATGTGACCCACCCTACTCCTATATAAGTACTCAATGACCCCATGTGACCCACCCTAGTCCTATATAAGAATTCAATGACCCCATGTGACCCCCCTAGTCCTATATAAGTACCCAATGACCCCATGTGACCCACCCTAGTCCTATATAAGTAAACAATGACCCCATGTGACCCACCCTAGTCCTATATAAGTACTCAATGACCCCATGAGACCCACCCTAGTCCTATATAAGTTCTCAATGACCCCATGTGATCCACCCTAGTCCTATATAAGTACACAGTGGCCCCATGTGACCCACCCTAGTCCTATATAAGTACTCAATGACCGTATGTGACCCCCCCTTGTCTTATATAAGTACTCAATGACCCCATGTGACTTCCCCCTAATCCTATATAAGTACTCAATGAACCCTTGTGACCCCCCCTAGTCCTATATAAGTACTCAATGACCCCACGTGACACCCCTAGTCCTATATAAGTACTCAATGACCCCATGGGACCCACCGTAGTCCTATATAAGTTCTCAATGACCCCATGTGACCCCCCTAGTCCTATATATGTACTCAATGACCCCATGGGACCCACCGTAGTCCTATATAAGTTCTCAATGACCCCATATGACCCCCCCTAGTCCTATATATGTACTCTATGAACCTATGTGACCCACTCTAGTCCTATATAAGTAATCAATGACCCCATGTGAACCCCCCTAGTCCTATATAAGTACTCAATGACCCCATGTGACCCACCCTAGTCCTATATAAGTACTCAATGACCCCATGTGACCCACCCTAGTCCTATATAAGTACTCAATGACCCCATGAGACCCACCCTAGTCCTTTATAAGTACTAAATGACCCCATGTGACCCACCCTAGTCCTATATAAGTTCTCAACGACCCCATGTGACCCACCCTAGTCCTATATAAGTACTCAATGACCCCATGTGACTTCCCCCTAGTTCTATATAAGTACTCAATGACCCCATGTGACCCCCCCCCCTAGTCCTATATAAGTACTCAATGACCCCATGTGATCCACCCTAGTCCTATATAAGTACTCAATGACCCCATGTGACCCACCCTAGAACTATATAAGTACCCAATGACCCCATGTGACCCACCCTAGTCCTATATAAGTAAACAATGACCCCATGTGACCCCCCCCCTAGTCCTATGTAAGTACTCAATGACCCCATGTGATCCACCCTAGTCCTATATAAGTACACAGTGGCCCCATGTGACCCACCCTAGTCCTATATAAGTACTCAATGACCGTATGTGACCCCCCCTTGTCTTATATAAGTACTCAATGACCCCATGTGACTTCCCCCTAATCCTATATAAGTACTCAATGAACCCTTGTGACCCCCCTAGTCCTATATAAGTACTCAATGACCCCACGTGACACCCCCTAGTCCTATATAAATACTCAATGACCCCAGGTCAACTACCCTACTCCTATATAAGTACTCAATGGCCCCTTGTGACCCACCCTAGTCCTATATAAGTACTCAAAGGCCCCATGTGACCCACCCTAGTCCTATATAAGTACTCAATGACCGCATGTGACCCCCCCTTGTCTTATATAAGTACTCAATGACCCCATGTGACTTCCCCCTAATCCTAAATAAGTATTCAATGACCCCATGTGACCCCCCCTAGTCCTATATAAGTATATAATGACCCCATGTGACCCCCCCTAGTTTTATATAAGTACTCAATGATCCCATGTGACCCACCCTACTCCTATATAAGTACTCAATGACCCCATGTGACCCACCCTAGTCCTATATAAGAATTCAATGACCCCATGTGACCCCCCCTAGACCTATATAAGTACTCAATGACCCCATGTGACCTCCCCTAGTCTTATATAAGTACTCAATGACCCCATGGGACCCACCGTAGTCCTATATAAGTTCTCAATGACCCCATGTGACCCACCCTAGTCCTATATATATACTCAATGACCCCATGGGACCCACCGTAGTCCTATATAAGATCTCAATGACCCCATGTGACCCCCCCTAGTCCTATATATGTACTCCCTGACCCCATGTGACCCCCCCTAGTCCTATATAAGTACTCAATGATCCCATCTGACCCCCCCCCCCCCCTCTAGTCCTATATAACTACTCAATGACAGCATGTGACCAACCCTAGTCCTATATAAGTACTCAATGACCCCATGTGACCCACCCTAGTCCTATATATGTACTCCCTGACCCCATGTGTGACCCCCCCTAGTCCTATATAAGTAATCAATGACCCCATCTGACCCCCCCCCCCTCTAGTCCTATATAACTACTCAATGACAGCATGTGACCAACCCTAGTCCTATATAAGTACTCAATGACCCCATGTGACCCACCCTAGTCCTATATAAGTACTCAATGGCCCCATGTGACCCCCCCCTAGTCCTATATAAGTACTCAATGACCCCATGAGACCAACCCTAGTCCTATATATATACTCAATGACCCCATGGGACCCACCGTAGTCCTATATAAGTTCTCAATGACCCCATGTGACCCCCCCTAGTCCTATATATGTACTCCCTGACCCCATGTGTGACCCCCCCTAGTCCTATATAAGTAATCAATGACCCCATCTGACCCCCCCCCCCTCTAGTCCTATATAACTACTCAATGACAGCATGTGACCAACCCTAGTCCTATATAAGTACTCAATGTCCCCATGTGACCCACCCTAGTCCTATATAAGTACTCAATGGCCCCATGTGACCCCCCCTAGTCCTATATAAGTACTCAATGACCGCATTTGACCCACCCCTTGTCTTATATAAGTACTCAATGACCCCATGTGACTTCCCCCTAGTCCTATATAAGTACTCAATGACCCCTTGTGACCCCCCTAGTCCTATATAAGTACTCAATGACCCCATGGGACCCACCGTAGTCCTATATAAGTTCTCAATGACCCCATGTGACCCCCCCTAGTCCTATATATGTACTCAATGACCCCATGGGACCCACCGTAGTCCTATATAAGTTCTCAATGACCCCATGTGACCCCCCCTAGTCCTATATATATACTCTATGACCCTATGTGACCCACTCTAGTCCTATATATGTAATCAATGACCCCATGTGAACCCCCCTAGTCCTATATAAGTACTCAATGACCCCATGTGACCCACCCTACTCCTATATAAGTACTCAATGACCCCATGTGACCCACCCTAGTCCTATATAAGTACTCAATGACCCCATGGGACCCACCGTAGTCCTATATAAGTTCTCTATGACCCCATGTGACCCCCCCTAGTCCTATATATGTACTCCCTGACCCCATGTGACCCCCCCTAGTCCTATATAAGTACTCAATGACCCCATCTGACCCCCCCCCCTCTAGTCCTATATAACTACTCAATGACAGCATGTGACCAACCCTAGTCCTATATAAGTACTCAATGACCCCATGTGACCCACCCTAGTCCTATATAAGTACTCAATGGCCCCATGTGACCCCCCCCTAGTCCTATATAAGTACTCAATGACCCCATGAGACCAACCCTAGTCCTTTATAAGTACTAAATGACCCCATGTGACCCACCCTAGTCCTATATAAGTTCTCAACGACCCCATGTGACCCACCCTAGTCCTATATAAGTACTCAATGACCCCATGTGACCACCCCTAGTCCTATATATGTACTCAATGACCCCATGGGACCCACCGTAGTCCTATATAAGTTCTCAATGACCCCATGTGAACCCCCCTAGTCCTATATAAGTACTCAATGACCCCATGTGACCCACCCTAGTCCTATATAAGTACTCAATGACCCCATGTGACCAACACTAGTTCTATATAAGTACTCAATGACCCCATGAGACCCACCCTAGTCCTTTATAAGTACTAAATGACCCCATGTGACCCACCCTAGTCCTATATAAGTTCTCAACGACCCCATGTGACCCACCCTAGTCCTATATAAGTACTCAATGACCCCATGTGACTGCCCCCTAGTTCTATATAAGTACTCAATGACCCCATGTGACCCCCCCCCCTAGTCCTATATAAGTACTCAACGACCCCATGTGATCCACCCTAGTCCTATATAAGTACTCAATGACCCCATGTGACCCACCCTAGAACTATATAAGTACCCAATGACCCCATGTGACCCACCCTAGTCCTATATAAGTAAACAATGACCCCATGTGACCCCCCCCCCCCCTAGTCCTATGTAAGTACTCAATGACCCCATGTGATCCACCCTAGTCCTATATAAGTACACAGTGGCCCCATGTGACCCACCCTAGTCCTATATAAGTACTCAATGACCGTATGTGACCCCCCCTTGTCTTATATAAGTACTCAATGACCCCATGTGACTTCCCCCTAATCCTATATAAGTACTCAATGAACCCTTGTGACCCCCCTAGTCCTATATAAGTACTCAATGACCCCACGTGACACCCCCTAGTCCTATATAAATACTCAATGACCCCAGGTCAACTACCCTACTCCTATATAAGTACTCAATGGCCCCTTGTGACCCACCCTAGTCCTATATAAGTACTCAAAGGCCCCATGTGACCCACCCTAGTCCTATATAAGTACTCAATGACCGCATGTGACCCCCCCTTGTCTTATATAAGTACTCAATGACCCCATGTGACTTCCCCCTAGTCCTATATAAGTATTCAATGACCCCATGTGACCCCCCCTAGTCCTATATAAGTATATAATGACCCCATGTGACCCCCCCTAGTTTTATATAAGTACTCAATGATCCCATGTGACCCACCCTACTCCTATATAAGTACTCAATGACCCCATGTGACCCACCCTAGTCCTATATAAGAATTCAATGACCCCATGTGACCCCCCCTAGTCCTATATAAGTACTCAATGACCCCATGTGACCTCCCCTAGTCTTATATAAGTACTCAATGACCCCATGGGACCCACCGTAGTCCTATATAAGTTCTCAATGACCCCATGTGACCCACCCTAGTCCTATATATATACTCAATGACCCCATGGGACCCACCGTAGTCCTATATAAGTTCTCAATGACCCCATGTGACCCCCCCTAGTCCTATATAAGTACTCAATGATCCCATCTGACCCCCCCCCCTCTAGTCCTATATAACTACTCAATGACAGCATGTGACCAACCCTAGTCCTATATAAGTACTCAATGACCCCATGTGACCCACCCTAGTCCTATATAAGTTCTCAATGACCCCATGTGACCCAACCTAGTCCTATATATATACTCAATGACCCCATGGGACCCACCGTAGTCCTATATAAGTTCTCAATGACCCCATGTGACCCCCCCTAGTCCTATATATGTACTCCCTGACCCCATGTGTGACCCCCCCTAGTCCTATATAAGTAATCAATGACCCCATCTGACCCCCCCCCCCCCCCCTCTAGTCCTATATAACTACTCAATGACAGCATGTGACCAACCCTAGTCCTATATAAGTACTCAATGTCCCCATGTGACCCACCCTAGTCCTATATAAGTACTCAATGGCCCCATGTGACCCCCCCTAGTCCTATATAAGTACTCAATGACCGCATTTGACCCCCCCCCCTTGTCTTATATAAGTACTCAATGACCCCATGTGACTTCCCCCTAGTCCTATATAAGTACTCAATGACCCCATGTGACCCCCCTAGTCCTATATAAGTACTCAATGACCCCATGGGACCCACCGTAGTCCTATATAAGTTCTCAATGACCCCATGTGACCCCCCCTAGTCCTATATATGTACTCTATGACCCTATGTGACCCACTCTAGTCCTATATATGTAATCAATGACCCCATGTGAACCCCCCTAGTCCTATATAAGTACTCAATGACCCCATGTGACCCACCCTACTCCTATATAAGTACTCAATGACCCCATGTGACCCACCCTAGTCCTATATAAGTACTCAATGACCCCATGTGACCCACCCTAGTCCTATATAAATACTCAATGACCCCATGGGACCCACCGTAGTCCTATATAAGTTCTCAATGACCCCATGTGACCCCCCCTAGTCCTATATATGTACTCCCTGACCCCATGTGACCCCCCCTAGTCCTATATAAGTACTCAATGACCCCATCTGACCCCCCCCCCCCCTCTAGTCCTATATAACTACTCAATGACAGCATGTGACCAACCCTAGTCCTATATAAGTACTCAATGACCCCATGTGACCCACCCTAGTCCTATATAAGTACTCAATGGCCCCATGTGACCCCCTCTAGTCCTATATAAGTACTCAATGACCCCAGGTCAGCTACCCTACTCCTTAATAAGTACTCAATGACCCCATGTGACCCACCCTAGTCCTATATAAGTACTCAATGGCCCCATGTGACCCACCCTAGTTCTATATAAGTACTCAATGACCGCATTTGACCGCCCCCTTGTCTTATATAAGTACTCAATGACCCCATGTGACTTCCCCCTAGTCCTATATAAGTACTCAATGACCCCATGTGACCCCCCTAGTCCTATATAAGTACTCAATGACCCCATGGGACCCACCGTAGTCCTATATAAGTTCTCAATGACCCCATGTGACTCCCCCTAGTCCTATATATGTACTCAATGACCCCATGGGACCCACCGTAGTCCTATATAAGTTCTCAATGACCCCATGTGACCCCCCCTAGTCCTATATATGTACTCTATGACCCTATGTGACCCACTCTAGTCCTATATAAGTAATCAATGACCCCATGTGAACCCCCCTAGTCCTATATAAGTACTCAATGACCCCATGTGACCCACCCTAGTCCTATATAAGTACTCAATGACCCCATGTGACCCACCCTAGTCCTATATAAGTACTCAATGACCCCATGAGACCCACCCTAGTCCTTTATAAGTACTAAATGACCCCATGTCACCCACCCTAGTCCTATATAAGTTCTCAACGACTCCATGTGACCCATCCTAGTCCTATATAAGTACTCAATGACCCCATGTGACTTCCCCTTAGTTCTATATAAGTATTCAATGACCCCATGTGACCCCCCCCCCTAGTCCTATATAAGTACTCAATGACCCCAGGTCAGCTACCCTACTCCTATATAAGTACTCAATGACCCCATGTGACCCCCCTAGTCCTATATAAGTACCCAATGACCCCATGTGACCCACCCTAGTCCTATATAAGTAAACAATGACCCCATGTGACCCCCCCCTAGTCCTATATAAGTACTCAATCACCCCATGTGATCCACCCTAGTCCTATATAAGTACTCAATGACCCCATGTGACCCACCCTAGTCCTATATAAGTACTCAATGACCCCATGCGACCCACCCTAGTCCTATATAAGTACTCAATGACCCCAGGTCAGCTACCCTACTCCTATATAAGTACTCAATGGCCCCTTGTGACCCACCCTAGTCCTATATAAGTACTCAAAGGCCCCATGTGACCCACCCTAGTCCTATATAAGTACTCAATGACCGCATGTGACCCCCCCTTGTCTTATATAAGTACTCAATGTCCCCATGTGACTTCCCCCTAGTCCTATATAAGTATTCAATGACCCCATGTGACCCCCCCTAGTCCTATATAAGTATATAATGACCCCATGTGACCCCCCCTAGTTTTATATAAGTACTCAATGACCCCATGTGACACACCCTACTCCTATATAAGTACTCAATGACCCCATGTGACACACCCTAGTCCTATATAAGTACTCAATGACCCCATGTGACCCACCCTAGTCCTATATAAGTTCTCAATGACCCCATGTGACCCCCCCCTAGTCCTATATATATACTCAATGACCCCATGGGACCCACCGTAGTCCTATATAAGTTCTCAATGACCCAATGTGAACCCCCCTAGTCCTATATAAGTACTCAATGACCCCATGTGACCCACCCTACTCCTTATAAGTACTCAATGACCCCATGTGACCCACCCTAGTCCTATATAAGTACTCAATGACCCCATGTGACCCACCCTAGTCCTATATAAGTACTCAATGACCCCATGAGACCCACCCTAGTCGTTTATAAGTACTAAATGACCCCATGTGACCCACCCTAGTCCTATATAAGTTCTCAACGACCCCATGTGACCCACCATAGTCCTATATAAGTACTCAATGACCCCATGTGACCCACCCTAGTCCTATATAAGTACTCAATGACCCCATGTGACCCCCCCTACTCCTATATAAGTACTCAATGACCCCAGGTCAGCTACCCTATTCCTATATAAGTACTCAATGACCCCTTGTGACCCACCCTAGTCCTATATAAGTACTCAATGGCCCCATGTGACCCACCCTAGTCCTATATAAGTACTCAATGACCGCATGTGACCCCCTCTTGTCTTATATAAGTACTCAATGACCCCATGTGACTTCCCCCTAGTCCTATATAAGAATTCAATGACCCCATGTGACCCCCCCTAGTCTTATATAAGTACTCAACGACCCCATGGGACCCACCGTAGTCCTATATAAGTTCTCAATGACCCCATGTGACCCCCCCCCCCCCTAGTCCTATATAAGTACTCAATGACCCCATGGGACCCACCGTAGTCCTATATAAGTACTCAATGACCCGATGTGACTTCCCCCTAGTCCTATATAAGAATTCAATGACCCCATGTGACCCCCCCTAGTCATATATAAGTACTCAATGACCCATGTGACCCCCCCTAGTCTTATATAAGTACTCAACGACCCCATGGGACCCACCGTAGTCCTATATAAGTTCTCAATGACCCCATGTGACCCCCCTAGTCCTATATATATACTCAATGACCCCATGTGACCCCCCCTAGTCCTATATAAGTACTCAATGACCCCAGGTCAGCTACCCTACTCCTATATAAGTACTCAATGACCCCTTGTGACCCACCCTAGTCCTATATAAGTACTCAATGGCCCCATGTGACCCACCCTAGTCCTATATAAGTACTCAATGACCGCATGTGACCCCCTCTTGTCTTATATAAGTACTCAATGACCCCATGTGACTTCCCCCTAGTCCTATATAAGAATTCAATGACCTCATGTGACCCCCCCTAGTCATATATAAGTACTCAATGACCTATGTGACCCCCCCTAGTCTTATATAAGTACTCAACGACCCCATGGGACCCACCGTAGTCATATATAAGTTCTCAATGACCCCATGTGACCCCCCTAGTCCTATATATATACTCAATGACCCCATGTGACCCCCCCCCTAGTCCTATATAAGTACTCAATGACCCCATGTGACTTCCCCCTAGTCCTATATAAGAATTCAATGACCCCATGTGACCCCCCCTAGTCATATATAAGTACTCAATGACCCATGTGACCCCCCCTAGTCTTATATAAGTACTCAACGACCCCATGGGACCCACCCTAGTCCTATATAAGTACTCAATGACCGCATGTGACCCCCTCTTGTCTTATATAAGTACTCAATGACCCCATGTGACTTCCCACTAGTCCTATATAAGAATTCAATGACCCCATGTGACCCCCCCTAGTCATATATAAGTACTCAATGACCCATGTGACCCCCCCTAGTCTTATATAAGTACTCAACGACCCCATGGGACCCACCGTAGTCCTATATAAGTTCTCAATGACCCCATGTGACCCCCCTAGTCCTATATATATACTCAATGACCCCATGTGACCCCCCCACTAGTCCTATATAAGTACTCAATGACCCCATGGGACCCACCGTAGTCCTATATAAGTACTCAATGACCCGGTGTGACTTCCCCCTAGTCCTATATAAGAATTCAATGACCCCATGTGACCCCCCCTAGTCATATATAAGTACTCAATGACCCATGTGACCCCCCCTAGTCTTATATAAGTACTCAACGACCCCATGGGACCCACCGTAGTCCTATATAAGTTCTCAATGACCCCATGTGACCCCCCTAGTCCTATATATATACTCAATGACCCCATGTGACCCCCCCTAGTCCTATATAAGTAAAAATGACCCCATGTGACCCCCCCCTAGGCCTATATAAGTACTCAATGACCCCATGTGATCCACCCTAGTCCTATATAAGTACTCAATGACCGCATGTGACGCCCTCTTGTCTTATATAAGTACTCAATGACCCCATGTGACTTCCCCCTAGTCCTATATAAGAATTCAATGACCCCATGTGACCCCCCCTAGTCATATATAAGTACTCAATGACCCATGTGACCCCCCCTAGTCCTATATAAGTACTCAATGACCCCATGTGACCCCCCCTAGTCCTATATAAGTACTCAATGACCCCAGGTCAGCTACCCTACTCCTATATAAGTACTCAATGACCCCTTGTGACCCACCCTAGTCCTATATAAGTACTCAATGGCCCCATGTGACCCACCCTAGTCCTATATAAGTACTCAATGACCGCATGTGACCCCCTCTTGTCTTATATAAGTACTCAATGACCCCATGTGACTTCCCCCTAGTCCTATATAAGAATTCAATGACCTCATGTGACCCCCCCTAGTCATATATAAGTACTCAATGACCTATGTGACCCCCCCTAGTCTTATATAAGTACTCAACGACCCCATGGGACCCACCGTAGTCCTATATAAGTTCTCAATGACCCCATGTGACCCCCCTAGTCCTATATATATACTCAATGACCCCATGTGACCCCCCCCCCCTAGTCCTATATAAGTACTCAATGACCCCATGTGACTTCCCCCTAGTCCTATATAAGAATTCAATGACCCCATGTGACCCCCCCTAGTCATATATAAGTACTCAATGACCCATGTGACCCCCCCTAGTCTTATATAAGTACTCAACGACCCCATGGGACCCACTGTAGTCCTATATAAGTTCTCAATGACCCCATGTGACCCCCCCCCCCCTAGTCCTATATAAGTACACAATGACCCCATGTGACCCCCCCCCTAGTCCTATATAAGTACTCAATGACCCCATGTGATCCACCCTAGTCCTATATAAGTACTCAATGACACCATGTGACCCACCCTAGTCCTATATGAGTACTCAATGACCCCATGTGACCCCCCCTAGTATTATATAAGTACTCAATGACCCCTGGTCAGCTACCCTACTCCTATATAAGTACCCAATAACCCCATGTGACCCACCCAAGTCCTATATAAGTACACAATGACCCCATGTGACCCCCCCCCTAGTCCTATATAAGTACTCAATGACCCCATGTGATCCACCCTAGTCCTATATAAGTACTCAATGGCCCCATGTGACCCACCCTAGTCCTATATAAGTACTCAATGACCGTATGTGACCCCCCCTTGTCTTATATAAGTACTCAATGACCCCATGTGACTTCCCCCTAGTCCTATATAAGTACTCAATGAACCCTTGTGACCCCCCCTAGTCCTATATAAGTACTCAATGACCCCACGTGACCCCCCTAGTCCTATATAAGTACTCAATGACCCCATGGGACCCACCGTAGTCCTATATAAGTTCTCAATGACCCCATGTGACCCACCCTAGTCATATATATGTACTCAATGACACCATGTGACCCACCCTAGTCCTATATAAGTACTCAATGGCCCCATGTGACCTCCCCTAGTCCTATATAAGTACTCAATGACCCCAGGTCAGCTACCCTACTCTTATATAATTACTCAATGACCCCATGTGACCCAGCTTAGTCCTATATAAGTACTCAATGGCCCCATGTGACCCACCCTAGTCCTATATAAGTAATCAATGACCCCATGTGACCCCCCCTAGTCCTATATAAATACTCAATGACCCCATGTGACCCACCCTACTCCTATATAAGTACTCAATGACCCCATGTGACCCACCCTAGTCATATATATGTACTCAATGACCCCATGTGACCCACCCTAGTCCTATATAAGTACTCAATGACCCCATGAGACCCACCCTAGTCCTTTATAAGAACTAAATGACCCTATGTGACCCACCCTAGTCCTATATAAGTTCTCAACGACCCCATGTGACCCACCCTAGTCCTATATAAGTACTCAATGACCCCATGTGACTTCCCCCTAGTTCTATATAAGTACTCAATGACCCCATGTGACCCCCCCCCTAGTCCTATATAAGTACTCAATGACCCCATGTGATCCACCCTAGTCCTATATAAGTACTCAATGACCCCATGTGACCCACCCTAGAACTATATAAGTACCCAATGACCCCATGTGACCCACCCTAGTCCTATATAAGTAAACAATGACCCCATGTGACCCCCCCCCTAGTCCTATGTAAGTACTCAATGACCCCATGTGATCCACCCTAGTCCTATATAATTACTCAATGACCCCATGTGACCCACCTTAGTCCTATATAAGTACTCAATGGCCCCATGTGACCCACCCTAGTCCTATATAAGTAATCAATGACCCCATGTGACCCCCCCTAGTCCTATATAAGTACTCAATGACCCCATGTGACCCACCCTACTCCTATATAAGTACTCAATGACCCCATGTGACCACCCTAGTCATATATATGTACTCTATGACCCCATGTGACCCACCCTAGTCCTATATAAGTACTCAATGACCCCATGAGACCCACCCTAGTCCTTTATAAGAACTAAATGACCCCATGTGACCCACCCTAGTCCTATATAAGTTCTCAACGACCCCATGTGACCCCCCCTAGTTTTATATAAGTACTCAATGACCCCATGTGACACACCCTACTCCTATATAAGTACTCAATGACCCCATGTGACCCACCCTAGTCCTATATAAGTACTCAATGACCCCATGTGACCCACCCTAGTCCTATATAAGCTCTCAATGACCCCATGTGACCCCCCCTAGTCCTATATATATACTCAATGACCCCATGGGACCCACCGTAGTCCTATATAAGTTCTCAATGACCCCATGTGAACCCCCCTACTCCTATATAAGTACTCAATGACCCCATGTGACCCACCCTACTCCTATATAAGTACTCAATGACCCCATGTGACCTACCCTAGTCCTATATAAGTACTCAATGACCCCATGTGACCCACCCTAGTCCTATATAAGTACTCAATGACCCCATGAGACCCACCCTAGTCCTTTATAAGTACTAAATGACCCCATGTGACCCACCCTAGTCCTATATAAGTTCTCAACGACCCCATGTGACCCACCCTAGTCCTATATAAGTACTCAATGACCCCATGTGACTTCCCCTTAGTTCTATATAAGTATTCAATGATCCCATGTGACCTCCCCCCTAGTCCTATATAAGTACTCAATGACCCCATGTGACCCCCCTAGTCCTATATAAGTACCCAATGACCCCATGTGACCCACCCTAGTCCTATATAAGTAAACAATGACCCCATGTGACCCCCCCCCCCTAGTCCTATATAAGTACTCAATGACCCCATGTGATCCACCCTAGTCCTATATAAGTACTCAATGACCCCATGTGACCTACCCTAGTCCTATATAAGTACTCAATGACCCCATGCGACCCCCCCTAGTCCTATATAAGTACTCAATGACCCCAGGTCAGCTACCCTACTCCTATATAAGTACTCAATGGCCCCTTGTGACCCACCCTAGTCCTATATAAGTACTCAATGACCCCATGTGACCCACCTTAGTCCTATATAAGTACTCAATGGCCCCATGTGACCCACCCTAGTCCTATATAAGTAATCAATGACCCCATGTGAACCCCCCTAGTCCTATATAAGTACTCAATGACCCCTTGTGACCCACCCTACTCCTATATAAGTACTCAATGACCCCATGTGACCCACCCTAGTCCTATATAAGTACTCAATTACCCCATGTGACCCACCCTAGTCCTATATAAGTACTCAATGACCCCATGAGACCCACCCTAGTCCTTTATAAGTACTAAATGACCCCATGTGACCCACCGTAGTCCTATATAAGTTCTCAACGACCCCATGTGACCCACCCTAGTCCTATATAAGTACTCAATGACCCCATGTGACTTCCCCTTAGTTCTATATAAGTATTCAATGACCCCATGTGACCTCCCCCCTAGTCCTATATAAGTACTCAATGACCCCATGTGACCCACCCTAGAACTATATAAGTACCCAATGACCCCATGTGACCCACCCTAGTCCTATATAAGTAAACAATGACCCCATGTGACCCCCCCCCTAGTCCTATGTAAGTACTCAATGACCCCATGTGATCCACCTTAGTCCTATATAAGTACTCAATGACCCCATGTGACCCACCCTAGTCCTATATAAGTACTCAATGACCCCATGTCATCCACCCTAGTCCTATATAAGTACTCAATGACCCCATGTGACCCATCCTAGAACTATATAAGTACCCAATGACCCCATGTGACCCACCCTAGTCCTATATAAGTAAACAATGACCCCATGTGACCCCCCCCCCTAGTCCTATGTAAGTACTCAGTGACCCCATGTGATCCACCCTAGTCCTATATAAGTACACAGTGGCCCCATGTGACCCATCCTAGTCCTATATAAGTACTCAATGACCGTATGTGACCCCCCCTTGTCTTATATAAGTACTCAATGTCCCCATGTGACTTCCCCCTAATCCTATATAAGTACTCAATGAACCCTTGTGACCCCCCTAGTCCTATATAAGTACTCAATGACCCCACGTGACACCCCCTAGTCCTATATAAATACTCAATGACCCCAGGTCAACTACCCTACTCCTATATAAGTACTCAATGGCCCCTTGTGACCCACCCTAGTCCTATATAAGTACTCAAAGGCCCCATGTGACCCACCCTAGTCCTATATAAGTACTCAATGACCGCATGTGACCCCCCCCTTGCTTTATATAAGTACTCAATGACCCCATGTGACTTCCCCCTAGTCCTATATAAGTATTCAATGACCCCATGTGACCCCCCCTAGTCCTATATAAGTATATAATGACCCCATGTGACCCCCCCTAGTTTTATATAAGTACTCAATGATCACATGTGACCCACCCTACTCCTATATAAGTACTCAATGACCCCATGTGACCCACCCTAGTCCTATATAAGAATTCAATGACCCCATGTGATCCACCCTAGTCCTATATAAGTAATCAATGACCCCATGTGAACCCCCCTAGTCCTATATAAGTACTCAATGACCCCTTGTGACCCACCCTACTCCTATATAAGTACTCAATGACCCCATGTTACCCACCCTAGTCCTATATAAGTACTCAATTACCCCATGTGACCCACCCTAGTCCTATATAAGTACTCAATGACCCCATGAGACCCACCCTAGTCCTTTATAAGTACTAAATGACCCCATGTGACATACCGTAGTCCTATATAAGTTCTCAACGACCCCATGTGACCCACCCTAGTCCTATATAAGTACTCAATGACCCCATGTGACTTCCCCTTAGTTCTATATAAGTATTCAATGACCCCATGTGACCTCCCCCCTAGTCCTATATAAGTACTCAATGACCCCATGTGACCCACCCTAGAACTATATAAGTACCCAATGACCCCATGTGACCCACCCTAGTCTTATATAAGTAAACAATGACCCCATGTGACCCCCCCCCCTAGTCCTATGTAAGTACTCAATGACCCCATGTGATCCACCCTAGTCCTATATAAGTACTCAATGACCCCATGTGACCCACCCTAGTCCTATATAAGTACTCAATGACCCCATGTGATCCACCCTAGTCCTATATAAGTACTCAATGACCCCATGTGACCCATCCTAGAACTATATAAGTACCCAATGACCCCATGTGACCCACCCTAGTCCTATATAAGTAAACAATGACCCCATGTGACCCCCCCCCTAGTCCTATGTAAGTACTCAATGACCCCATGTGATCCACCCTAGTCCTATATAAGTACACAGTGGCCCCATGTGACCCACCCTAGTCCTATATAAGTACTCAATGACCGTATGTGACCCCCCCTTGTCTTATATAAGTACTCAATGTCCCCATGTGACTTCCCCCTAATCCTATATAAGTACTCAATGAACCCTTGTGACCCCCCTAGTCCTATATAAGTACTCAATGACCCCACGTGACACCCCCTAGTCCTATATAAATACTCAATGACCCCAGGTCAACTACCCTACTCCTATATAAGTACTCAATGGCCCCTTGTGACCCACCCTAGTCCTATATAAGTACTCAAAGGCCCCATGTGACCCACCCTAGTCCTATATAAGTACTCAATGACCGCATGTGACCCCCCCTTGTCTTATATAAGTACTCAATGACCCCATGTGACTTCCCCCTAGTCCTATATAAGTATATAATGACCCCATGTGACCCCCCCTAGTTTTATATAAGTACTCAATGATCCCATGTGACCCACCCTACTCCTATATAAGTACTCAATGACCCCATGTGACCCACCCTAGTCCTATATAAGAATTCAATGACCCCATGTGACCCCCCCTAGTCCTATATAAGTACTCAATGACCCCATGTGACCTCCCCTAGTCTTATATAAGTACTCAATGACCCCATGGGACCCACCGTAGTCCTATATAAGTTCTCAATGACCCCATGTGACCCACCCTAGTCCTATATATATACTCAATGACCCCATGGGACCCACCGTAGTCCTATATAAGTTCTCAATGACCCCATGTGACCCCCCCTAGTCCTATATATGTACTCCCTGACCCCATGTGACCCCCCCTAGTCCTATATAAGTACTCAATGATCCCATCTGACCCCCCCCCCCCCTCTAGTAGTATATAACTACTCAATGACAGCATGTGACCAACCCTAGTCCTATATAAGTACTCAATGACCCCATGTGACCCACCCTAGTCCTATATAAGTACTCAATGGCCCCATGTGACCCCCCCTAGTCCTATATAAGTACTCAATGACCGCATTTGACCCCCCCCCTTGTCTTATATAAGTACTCAATGACCCCATGTGACTTCCCCCTAGTCCTATATAAGTACTCAATGACCCCATGTGACCCCCCTTGTCCTATATAAGTACTCAATGACCCCATGGGACCCACCGTAGTCCTATATAAGTTCTCAATGACCCCATGTGACCCCCCTAGTCCTATATATGTACTCAATGGCCCCATGGGACCCACCGTAGTCCTATATAAGTTCTCAATGACCCCATGTGACCCCCCCTAGTCCTATATATGTACTCTATGACCCTATGTGACCCACTCTAGTTCTATATATGTAATCAATGACCCCATGTGAACCCCCCTAGTCCTATATAAGTACTCAATGACCGTATGTGACCCCCCCTTGTCTTATATAAGTACTCAATGTCCCCATGTGACTTCCCCCTAATCCTATATAAGTACTCAATGAACCCTTGTGACCCCCCTAGTCCTATATAAATACTCAATGACCCCACGTGACACCCCCTAGTCCTATATAAATACTCAATGACCCCAGGTCAACTACCCTACTCCTATATAAGTACTCAATGGCCCCTTGTGACCCACCCTAGTCCTATATAAGTACTCAAAGGCCCCATGTGACCCACCCTAGTCCTATATAAGTACTCAATGACCGCATGTGACCCCCCCTTGTCTTATATAAGTACTCAATGACCCCATGTGACTTCCCCCTAGTCCTATATAAGTATTCAATGACCCCATGTGACCCCCCCTAGTCCTATATAAGTATATAATGACCCCATGTGACCCCCCCTAGTTTTATATAAGTACTCAATGATCCCATGTGACCCACCCTACTCCTATATAAGTACTCAATGACCCCATGTGACCCACCCTAGTCCTATATAAGAATTCAATGACCCCATGTGACCCCCCCTAGTCCTATAAAATACTCAATGACCCCATGTGACCTCCCCTAGTCTTATATAAGTACTCAATGACCCCATGGGACCCACCGTAGTCCTATATAAGTACTCAATGACCCCATGTGACCCACCCTAGTCCTATATAAGTACTCAATGACCCCATGAGACCCACCCTAGTCCTATATAAGTAATCAATGACCCCATGTGACCCCCCCTAGTCCTATATAAATACTCAATGACCCCATGTGACCCACCCTACTCCTATATAAGTACTCAATGACCCCATGTGACCCACCCTAGTCATATATATGTACTCAATGACCCCATGTGACCCACCCTAGTCCTATATAAGTACTCAATGACCCCATGAGACCCACCCTAGTCCTTTATAAGAACTAAATGACCCTATGTGACCCACCCTAGTCCTATATAAGTTCTCAACGACCCCATGTGACCCACCCTAGTCCTATATAAGTACTCAATGACCCCATGTGACTTCCCCCTAGTTCTATATAAGTACTCAATGACCCCATGTGACCCCCCCCCCCTAGTCCTATATAAGTACTCAATGACCCCATGTGATCCACCCTAGTCCTATATAAGTACTCAATGACCCCATGTGACCCACCCTAGAACTATATAAGTACCCAATGACCCCATGTGACCCACCCTAGTCCTATATAAGTAAACAATGACCCCATGTGACCCCCCCCCCCTAGTCCTATGTAAGTACTCAATGACCCCATGTGATCCACCCTAGTCCTATATAATTACTCAATGACCCCATGTGACCCACCTTAGTCCTATATAAGTACTCAATGGCCCCATGTGACCCACCCTAGTCCTATATAAGTAATCAATGACCCCATGTGACCCCCCCTAGTCCTATATAAGTACTCAATGACCCCATGTGACCCACCCTACTCCTATATAAGTACTCAATGACCCCATGTGACCCACCCTAGTCATATATATGTACTCTATGACCCCATGTGACCCACCCTAGTCCTATATAAGTACTCAATGACCCCATGAGACCCACCCTAGTCCTTTATAAGAACTAAATGACCCCATGTGACCCACCCTAGTCCTATATAAGTTCTCAACGACCCCATGTGACCCCCCCTAGTTTTATATAAGTACTCAATGACCCCATGTGACACACCCTACTCCTATATAAGTACTCAATGTCCCCATGTGACCCACCCTAGTCCTATATAAGTACTCAATGACCCCATGTGACCCACCCTAGTCCTATATAAGCTCTCAATGACCCCATGTGACCCCCCCTAGTCCTATATATATACTCAATGACCCCATGGGACCCACCGTAGTCCTATATAAGTTCTCAATGACCCCATGTGAACCCCCCTACTCCTATATAAGTACTCAATGACCCCATGTGACCCACCCTACTCCTATATAAGTACTCAATGACCCCATGTGACCTACCCTAGTCCTATATAAGTACTCAATGACCCCATGTGACCCACCCTAGTCCTATATAAGTACTCAATGACCCCATGAGACCCACCCTAGTCCTTTATAAGTACTAAATGACCCCATGTGACCCACCCTAGTCCTATATAAGTTCTCAACGACCCCATGTGACCCACCCTAGTCCTATATAAGTACTCAATGACCCCATGTGACTTCCCCTTAGTTCTATATAAGTATTCAATGATCCCATGTGACCTCCCCCCTAGTCCTATATAAGTACTCAATGACCCCATGTGACCCCCCTAGTCCTATATAAGTACCCAATGACCCCATGTGACCCACCCTAGTCCTATATAAGTAAACAATGACCCCATGTGACCCCCCCCCCCCTAGTCCTATATAAGTACTCAATGACCCCATGTGATCCACCCTAGTCCTATATAAGTACTCAATGACCCCATGTGACCTACCCTAGTCCTATATAAGTACTCAATGACCCCATGCGACCCCCCCTAGTCCTATATAAGTACTCAATGACCCCAGGTCAGCTACCCTACTCCTATATAAGTACTCAATGGCCCCTTGTGACCCACCCTAGTCCTATATAAGTACTCAATGACCCCATGTGACCCACCTTAGTCCTATATAAGTACTCAATGGCCCCATGTGACCCACCCTAGTCCTATATAAGTAATCAATGACCCCATGTGAACCCCCCTAGTCCTATATAAGTACTAAATGACCCCTTGTGACCCACCCTACTCCTATATAAGTACTCAATGACCCCATGTGACCCACCCTAGTCCTATATAAGTACTCAATTACCCCATGTGACCCACCCTAGTCCTATATAAGTACTCTATGACCCCATGAGACCCACCCTAGTCCTTTATAAGTACTAAATGACCCCATGTGACCCACCGTAGTCCTATATAAGTTCTCAACGACCCCATGTGACCCACCCTAGTCCTATATAAGTACTCAATGACCCCATGTGACTTCCCCTTAGTTCTATATAAGTATTCAATGACCCCATGTGACCTCCCCCCTAGTCCTATATAAGTACTCAATGACCCCATGTGACCCACCCTAGAACTATATAAGTACCCAATGACCCCATGTGACCCACCCTAGTCCTATATAAGTAAACAATGACCCCATGTGACCCCCCCCCCCCCTAGTCCTATGTAAGTACTCAATGACCCCATGTGATCCACCCTAGTCCTATATAAGTACTCAATGACCCCATGTGACCCACCCTAGTCCTATATAAGTACTCAATGACCCCATGTGATCCACCCTAGTCCTATATAAGTACTCAATGACCCCATGTGACCCATCCTAGAACTATATAAGTACCCAATGACCCCATGTGACCCACCCTAGTCCTATATAAGTAAACAATGACCCCATGTGACCCCCCCCCCCTAGTCCTATGTAAGTACTCAATGACCCCATGTGATCCACCCTAGTCCTATATAAGTACACAGTGGCCCCATGTGACCCACCCTAGTCCTATATAAGTACTCAATGACCGTATGTGACCCCCCCTTGTCTTATATAAGTACTCAATGTCCCCATGTGACTTCCCCCTAATCCTATATAAGTACTCAATGAACCCTTGTGACCCCCCTAGTCCTATATAAGTACTCAATGACCCCACGTGACACCCCCTAGTCCTATATAAATACTCAATGACCCCAGGTCAACTACCCTACTCCTATATAAGTACTCAATGGCCCCTTGTGACCCACCCTAGTCCTATATAAGTACTCAAAGGCCCCATGTGACCCACCCTAGTCCTATATAAGTACTCAATGACCGCATGTGACCCCCCCTTGTCTTATATAAGTACTCAATGACCCCATGTGACTTCCCCCTAGTCCTATATAAGTATTCAATGACCCCATGTGACCCCCCCTAGTCCTATATAAGTATATAATGACCCCATGTGACCCCCCCTAGTTTTATATAAGTACTCAATGATCCCATGTGACCTCCCCTAGTCTTATATAAGTACTCAATGACCCCATGGGACCCACCGTAGTCCTATATAAGTACTCAATGACCGCATTTGACCCCCCCCCCCCTTGTCTTATATAAGTACTCAATGACCCCATGTGACTTCCCCCTAGTCCTATATAAGTACTCAATGACCCCATGTGACCCCCCTAGTCCTATATAAGTACTCAATGACCCCATGGGACCCACCGTAGTCCTATATAAGTTCTCAATGACCCCATGTGACCCCCCCTAGTCCTATATATGTACTCAATGACCCCATGGGACCCACCCTACTCCTATATAAGTACTCAATGACCCCATGTGACCCACCCTAGTCCTATATAACTACTCAATGACAGCATGTGACCAACCCTAGTCCTATATAAGTACTCAATGACCCCATGTGACCCACCCTAGTCCTATATAAGTACTCAATGGCCCCATGTGACCCCCCCTAGTCCTATATAAGTACTCAATGACCGCATTTGACCCCCCCCCCCTTGTCTTATATAAGTACTCAATGACCCCATGTGACTTCCCCCTAGTCCTATATAAGTACTCAATGACCCCATGTGACCCCCCTAGTCCTATATAAGTACTCAATGACCCCATGGGACCCACCGTAGTCCTATATAAGTTCTCAATGACCCCATGTGACCCCCCTAGTCTAATATATGTACTTAATGACCCCATGGGACCCACCGTAGTCCTATATAAGTTCTCAATGACCCCATGTGACCCCCCCTAGTCCTATATATGTACTCTATGACCCTATGTGACCCACTCTAGTCCTATATATGTAATCAATGACCCCATGTGAACCCCCCTAGTCCTATATAAGTACTCAATGACCGTATGTGACCCCCCCTTGTCTTATATAAGTACTCAATGTCCCCATGTGACTTCCCCCTAATCCTATATAAGTACTCAATGAACCCTTGTGACCCCCCTAGTCCTATATAAGTACTCAATGACCCCACGTGACACCCCCTAGTCCTATATAAATACTCAATGACCCCAGGTCAACTACCCTACTCCTATATAAGTACTCAATGGCCCCTTGTGACCCACCCTAGTCCTATATAAGTACTCAAAGGCCCCATGTGACCCACCCTAGTCCTATATAAGTACTCAATGACCGCATGTGACCCCCCCTTGTCTTATATAAGTACTCAATGATCCCATGTGACCCACCCTACTCCTATATAAGTACTCAATGACCCCATGTGACCCACCCTAGTCCTATATAAGAATTCAATGACCCCATGTGACCCCCCCTAGTCCTATAAAATACTCAATGACCCCATGTGACCTCCCCTAGTCTTATATAAGTACTCAATGACCCCATGGGACCCACCGTAGTCCTATATAAGTACTCAATGACCGCATTTGACCCCCCCCCCCCCTTGTCTTATATAAGTACTCAATGACCCCATGTGACTTCTCCCTAGTCCTATATAAGTACTCAATGACCCCATGTGACCCCCCTAGTCCTATATAAGTACTCAATGACCCCATGGGACCCACCGTAGTCCTATATAAGTTCTCAATGACCCCATGTGACCCCCCCTAGTCCTATATATGTACTCAATGACCCCATGGGACCCACCCTACTCCTATATAAGTACTCAATGACCCCATGTGACCCACCCTAGTCCTATATAAGTACTCAATTACCCCATGTGACCCACCCTAGTCCTATATAAGTACTCAATGACCCCATGAGACCCACCCTAGTCCTTTATAAGTACTAAATGACCCCATGTGACCCACCGTAGTCCTATATAAGTTCTCAACGACCCCATGTGACCCACCCTAGTCCTATATAAGTACTCAATGACCCCATATGACTTCCCCTTAGTTCTATATAAGTATTCAATGACCCCATGTGACCTCCCCCCTAGTCCTATATAAGTACTCAATGACCCCATGTGACCCACCCTAGAACTATATAAGTACCCAATGACCCCATGTGACCCACCCTAGTCCTATATAAGTAAACAATGACCCCATGTGACCCCCCCCCTAGTCCTATGTAAGTACTCAATGACCCCATGTGATCCACCCTAGTCCTATATAAGTACTCAATGACCCCATGTGACCCACCCTAGTCCTATATAAGTACTCAATGACCCCATGTGATCCACCCTAGTCCTATATAAGTACTCAATGACCCCATGTGACCCATCCTAGAACTATATAAGTACCCAATGACCCCATGTGACCCACCCTAGTCCTATATAAGTAAACAATGACCCCATGTGACCCCCCCCCCTAGTCCTATGTAAGTACTCAATGACCCCATGTGATCCACCCTAGTCCTATATAAGTACACAGTGGCCCCATGTGACCCACCCTAGTCCTATATAAGTACTCAATGACCGTATGTGACCCCCCCTTGTCTTATATAAGTACTCAATGTCCCCATGTAACTTCCCCCTAATCCTATATAAGTACTCAATGAACCCTTGTGACCCCCCTAGTCCTATATAAGTACTCAATGACCCCACGTGACACCCCCTAGTCCTATATAAATACTCAATGACCCCAGGTCAACTACCCTACTCCTATATAAGTACTCAATGGCCCCTTGTGACCCACCCTAGTCCTATATAAGTACTCAAAGGCCCCATGTGACCCACCCTAGTCCTATATAAGTACTCAATGACCGCATGTGACCCCCCCTTGTCTTATATAAGTACTCAATGACCCCATGTGACTTCCCCCTAGTCCTATATAAGTATTCAATGACCCCATGTGACCCCCCCTAGTCCTATATAAGTATATAATGACCCCATGTGACCCCCCCTAGTTTTATATAAGTACTCAATGATCCCATGTGACCCACCCTACTCCTATATAAGTACTCAATGACCCCATGTGACCCACCCTAGTCCTATATAAGAATTCAATGACCCCATGTGACCCCCCCTAGTCCTATATAAGTACTCAATGACCCCATGTGACCTCCCCTAGTCTTATATAAGTACTCAATGACCCCATGGGGCCCACCGTAGTCCTATATAAGTTCTCAATGACCCCATGTGACCCACCCTAGTCCTATATATATACTCAATGACCCCATGGGACCCACCGTAGTCCTATATAAGTTCTCAATGACCCCATGTGACCCCCCCTAGTCCTATATATGTACTCCCTGACCCCATGTGACCCCCCCTAGTCCTATATAAGTACTCAATGATCCCATCTGACCCCCCCCCTCTAGTAGTATATAACTACTCAATGACAGCATGTGACCAACCCTAGTCCTATATAAGTACTCAATGACCCCATGTGACCCACCCTAGTCCTATATAAGTACTCAATGGCCCCATGTGACCCCCCCTAGTCCTATATAAGTACTCAATGACCGCATTTGACCCCCCCCCTTGTCTTATATAAGTACTCAATGACCCCATGTGACTTCCCCCTAGTCCTATATAAGTACTCAATGACCCCATGTGACCCCCCTAGTCCTATATAAGTACTCAATGACCCCATGGGACCCACCGTAGTCCTATATAAGTTCTCAATGACCCCATGTGACCCCCCTAGTCCTATATATGTACTCAATGACCCCATGGGACCCACCGTAGTCCTATATAAGTTCTCAATGACCCCATGTGACCCCCCCTAGTCCTATATATGTACTCTATGACCCTATGTGACCCACTCTAGTCCTATATATGTAATCAATGACCCCATGTGAACCCCCCTAGTCCTATATAAGTACTCAATGACCGTATGTGACCCCCCCTTGTCTTATATAAGTACTCAATGTCCCCATGTGACTTCCCCCTAATCCTATATAAGTACTCAATGAACCCTTGTGACCCCCCTAGTCCTATATAAGTACTCAATGACCCCACGTGACACCCCCTAGTCCTATATAAATACTCAATGACCCCAGGTCAACTACCCTACTCCTATATAAGTACTCAATGGCCCCTTGTGACCCACCCTAGTCCTATATAAGTACTCAAAGGCCCCATGTGACCCACCCTAGTCCTATATAAGTACTCAATGACCGCATGTGACCCCCCCTTGTCTTATATAAGTACTCAATGACCCCATGTGACTTCCCCCTAGTCCTATATAAGTATTCAATGACCCCATGTGACCCCCCCTAGTCCTATATAAGTATATAATGACCCCATGTGACCCCCCCTAGTTTTATATAAGTACTCAATGATCCCATGTGACCCACCGTAGTCCTATATAAGTTCTCAATGACCCCATGTGACCCCCCCTAGTCCTATATATGTACTCTATGACCCTATGTGACCCACTCTAGTCCTATATATGTAATCAATGACCCCATGTGAACCCCCCTAGTCCTATATAAGTACTCAATGACCCCATTTGACCCACCCTACTCCTATATAAGTACTCAATGACCCCATGTGACCCACCCTAGTCCTATATAAGTACTCAATGACCCCATGTGACCCACCCTAGTCCTATATAAGTACTCAATGACCCCATGGGACCCACCGTAGTCCTATATAAGTTCTCAATGACCCCATGTGACCCCCCCTAGTCCTATATATGTACTCCCTGACCCCATGTGACCCCCCCTAGTCCTATATAAGTACTCAATGACCCCATCTGACCCCCCCCCCTCTAGTCCTATATAACTACTCAATGACAGCATGTGACCAACCCTAGTCCTATATAAGTACTCAATGACCCCATGTGACCCACCCTAGTCCTATATAAGTACTCAATGGCCCCATGTGACCCCCCCTAGTCCTATATAAGTACTCAATGACCCCAGGTCAGCTACCCTACTCCTTAATAAGTACTCAATGACCCCATGTGACCCACCCTAGTCCTATATAAGTACTCAATGGCCCCATGTGACCCACCCTAGTCCTATATAAGTACTCAATGACCGCATTTGACCGCCCCCTTGTCTTATATAAGTACTCAATGACCCCATGTGACTTCCCCCTAGTCCTATATAAGTACTCAATGACCCCATGTGACCCCCCTATTCCTATATAAGTACTCAATGACCCCATGGGACCCACCGTAGTCCTATATAAGTTCTCAATGACCCCATGTGACCCCCCCTAGTCCTATATATGTACTCTATGACCCTATGTGACCCACTCTAGTCCTATATAAGTAATCAATGACCCCATGTGAACCCCCCTAGTCCTATATAAGTACTCAATGACCCCATGTGACCCACCCTACTCCTATATAAGTACTCAATGACCCCATGTGACCCACCCTAGTCCTATATAAGTACTCAATGACCCCATGTGACCCACCCTAGTCCTATATAAGTACTCAATGACCCCATGAGACCCACCCTAGTCCTTTATAAGTACTAAATGACCCCATGTCACCCATCCTAGTCCTATATAAGTTCTCAACGACTCCATGTGACCCATCCTAGTCCTATATAAGTACTCAATGACCACATGTGACTTCCCCTTAGTTCTATATAAGTATTCAATGACCCCATGTGACCCCCCCCCTAGTCCTATATAAGTACTCAATGACCCCAGGTCAGCTACCCTACTCCTATATAAGTACTCAATGACCCCATGTGACCCCCCTAGTCCTATATAAGTACCCAATGACCCCATGTGACCCACCCTAGTCCTATATAAGTAAACAATGACCCCTGTGACCCCCCCCTAGTCCTATATAAGTACTCAATCACCCCATGTGATCCACCCTAGTCCTATATAAGTACTCAATGACCCCATGTGACCCCCCTAGTCCTATATAAGTACTCAATGACCCCATGGGACCCACCGTAGTCCTATATAAGTTCTCAATGACCCCATGTGACCCCCCCTAGTCCTATATATGTACTCAATGACCCCATGGGACCCACCCTACTCCTATATAAGTACTCAATGACCCCATGTGACCCACCCTAGTCCTATATAAGTACTCAATTACCCCATGTGACCCACCCTAGTCCTATATAAGTACTCAATGACCCCATGAGACCCACCCTAGTCCTTTATAAGTACTAAATGACCCCATGTGACCCACCGTAGTCCTATATAAGTTCTCAACGACCCCATGTGACCCACCCTAGTCCTATATAAGTACTCAATGACCCCATATGACTTCCCCTTAGTTCTATATAAGTATTCAATGACCCCATGTGACCTCCCCCCTAGTCCTATATAAGTACTCAATGACCCCATGTGACCCACCCTAGAACTATATAAGTACCCAATGACCCCATGTGACCCACCCTAGTCCTATATAAGTAAACAATGACCCCATGTGACCCCCCCCTAGTCCTATGTAAGTACTCAATGACCCCATGTGATCCACCCTAGTCCTATATAAGTACTCAATGACCCCATGTGACCCACCCTAGTCCTATATAAGTACTCAATGACCCCATGTGATCCACCCTAGTCCTATATAAGTACTCAATGACCCCATGTGACCCATCCTAGAACTATATAAGTACCCAATGACCCCATGTGACCCACCCTAGTCCTATATAAGTAAACAATGACCCCATGTGACCCCCCCCCCTAGTCCTATGTAAGTACTCAATGACCCCATGTGATCCACCCTAGTCCTATATAAGTACACAGTGGCCCCATGTGAACCCCCCTAGTCCTATATAAGTACTCAATGACCCCATGTGACCCACCCTACTCCTATATAAGTACTCAATGACCCCATGTGACCCACCCTAGTCCTATATAAGTACTCAATGACCCCATGTGACCCACCCTAGTCCTATATAAGTACTCAATGACCCCATGTGACCCACCCTAGTCCTATATAAGTACTCAATGACCCCATGTGATCCACCCTAGTCCTATATAAGTACTCAATGACCCCATGTGACCCATCCTAGAACTATATAAGTACCCAATGACCCCATGTGACCCACCCTAGTCCTATATAAGTAAACAATGACCCCATGTGACCCCCCCCCCTAGTCCTATGTAAGTACTCAATGACCCCATGTGACCCACCCTAGTCCTATATAAGTACTCAATGACCCCATGTGATCCACCCTAGTCCTATATAAGTACTCAATGACCCCATGTGACCCATCCTAGAACTATATAAGTACCCAATGACCCCATGTGACCCACCCTAGTCCTATATAAGTAAACAATGACCCCTGTGACCCCCCCCTAGTCCTATATAAGTACTCAATCACCCCATGTGATCCACCCTAGTCCTATATAAGTACTCAATGACCCCATGTGACCCACCCTAGTCCTATATAAGTAAACAATGACCCCATGTGACCCCCCCCCCTAGTCCTATGTAAGTACTCAATGACCCCATGTGATCCACCCTAGTCCTATATAAGTACACAGTGGCCCCATGTGACCCACCCTAGTCCTATATAAGTACTCAATGACCGTATGTGACCCCCCCTTGTCTTATATAAGTACTCAATGTCCCCATGTGACTTCCCCTTAATCCTATATAAGTACTCAATGAACCCTTGTGACCCCCCTAGTCCTATATAAGTACTCAATGACCCCACGTGACACCCCCTAGTCCTATATAAATACTCAATGACCCCAGGTCAACTACCCTACTCCTATATAAGTACTCAATGGCCCCTTGTGACCCACCCTAGTCCTATATAAGTACTCAAAGGCCCCATGTGACCCACCCTAGTCCTATATAAGTACTCAATGACCGCATGTGACCCCCCCTTGTCTTATATAAGTACTCAATGACCCCATGTGACTTCCCCCTAGTCCTATATAAGTATTCAATGACCCCATGTGACCCCCCCTAGTCCTATATAAGTATATAATGACCCCATGTGACCCCCCCTAGTTTTATATAAGTACTCAATGATCCCATGTGACCCACCCTACTCCTATATAAGTACTCAATGACCCCATGTGACCCACCCTAGTCCTATATAAGAATTCAATGACCCCATGTGATCCACCCTAGTCCTATATAAGTAATCAATGACCCCATGTGAACCCCCCTAGTCCTATATAAGTACTCAATGACCCCTTGTGACCCACCCTACTCCTATATAAGTACTCAATGACCCCATGTGACCCACCCTAGTCCTATATAAGTACTCAATTACCCCATGTGACCCACCCTAGTCCTATATAAGTACTCAATGACCCCATGTGACCCACCCTAGTCCTATATAAGTACTCAATGACCCCATGTGACCCACCCTAGTCCTATATAAGTACTCAATGACCCCATGGGACCCACCGTAGTCCTATATAAGTTCTCAATGACCCCATGTGACCCCCCCTAGTCCTATATATGTACTCCCTGACCCCATGTGACCCCCCCTAGTCCTATATAAGTACTCAATGACCCCATCTGACCCCCCCCCCCCCTCTAGTCCTATATAACTACTCAATGACAGCATGTGACCAACCCTAGTCCTATATAAGTACTCAATGACCCCATGTGACCCACCCTAGTCCTATATAAGTACTCAATGGCCCCATGTGACCCCCCCTAGTCCTATATAAGTACTCAATGACCCCAGGTCAGCTACCCTACTCCTTAATAAGTACTCAATGACCCCATGTGACCCACCCTAGTCCTATATAAGTACTCAATGGCCCCATGTGACCCACCCTAGTCCTATATAAGTACTCAATGACCGCATTTGACCGCCCCCTTGTCTTATATAAGTACTCAATGACCCCATGTGACTTCCCCCTAGTCCTATATAAGTACTCAATGACCCCATGTGACCCCCCTATTCCTATATAAGTACTCAATGACCCCATGGGACCCACCGTAGTCCTATATAAGTTCTCAATGACCCCATGTGACCCCCCCTAGTCCTATATATGTACTCTATGACCCTATGTGACCCACTCTAGTCCTATATAAGTAATCAATGACCCCATGTGAACCCCCCTAGTCCTATATAAGTACTCAATGACCCCATGTGACCCACCCTACTCCTATATAAGTACTCAATGACCCCATGTGACCCACCCTAGTCCTATATAAGTACTCAATGACCCCATGTGACCCACCCTAGTCCTATATAAGTACTCAATGACCCCATGAGACCCACCCTAGTCCTTTATAAGTACTAAATGACCCCATGTCACCCATCCTAGTCCTATATAAGTTCTCAACGACTCCATGTGACCCATCCTAGTCCTATATAAGTACTCAATGACCACATGTGACTTCCCCTTAGTTCTATATAAGTATTCAATGACCCCATGTGACCCCCCCCCTAGTCCTATATAAGTACTCAATGACCCCAGGTCAGCTACCCTACTCCTATATAAGTACTCAATGACCCCATGTGACCCCCCTAGTCCTATATAAGTACCCAATGACCCCATGTGACCCACCCTAGTCCTATATAAGTAAACAATGACCCCTGTGACCCCCCCCTAGTCCTATATAAGTACTCAATCACCCCATGTGATCCACCCTAGTCCTATATAAGTACTCAATGACCCCATGTGACCCCCCTAGTCCTATATAAGTACTCAATGACCCCATGGGACCCACCGTAGTCCTATATAAGTTCTCAATGACCCCATGTGACCCCCCCTAGTCCTATATATGTACTCAATGACCCCATGGGACCCACCCTACTCCTATATAAGTACTCAATGACCCCATGTGACCCACCCTAGTCCTATATAAGTACTCAATTACCCCATGTGACCCACCCTAGTCCTATATAAGTACTCAATGACCCCATGAGACCCACCCTAGTCCTTTATAAGTACTAAATGACCCCATGTGACCCACCGTAGTCCTATATAAGTTCTCAACGACCCCATGTGACCCACCCTAGTCCTATATAAGTACTCAATGACCCCATATGACTTCCCCTTAGTTCTATATAAGTATTCAATGACCCCATGTGACCTCCCCCCTAGTCCTATATAAGTACTCAATGACCCCATGTGACCCACCCTAGAACTATATAAGTACCCAATGACCCCATGTGACCCACCCTAGTCCTATATAAGTAAACAATGACCCCATGTGACCCCCCCCTAGTCCTATGTAAGTACTCAATGACCCCATGTGATCCACCCTAGTCCTATATAAGTACTCAATGACCCCATGTGACCCACCCTAGTCCTATATAAGTACTCAATGACCCCATGTGATCCACCCTAGTCCTATATAAGTACTCAATGACCCCATGTGACCCATCCTAGAACTATATAAGTACCCAATGACCCCATGTGACCCACCCTAGTCCTATATAAGTAAACAATGACCCCATGTGACCCCCCCCCCCTAGTCCTATGTAAGTACTCAATGACCCCATGTGATCCACCCTAGTCCTATATAAGTACACAGTGGCCCCATGTGAACCCCCCTAGTCCTATATAAGTACTCAATGACCCCATGTGACCCACCCTACTCCTATATAAGTACTCAATGACCCCATGTGACCCACCCTAGTCCTATATAAGTACTCAATGACCCCATGTGACCCACCCTAGTCCTATATAAGTACTCAATGACCCCATGTGACCCACCCTAGTCCTATATAAGTACTCAATGACCCCATGTGATCCACCCTAGTCCTATATAAGTACTCAATGACCCCATGTGACCCATCCTAGAACTATATAAGTACCCAATGACCCCATGTGACCCACCCTAGTCCTATATAAGTAAACAATGACCCCATGTGACCCCCCCCCCCTAGTCCTATGTAAGTACTCAATGACCCCATGTGACCCACCCTAGTCCTATATAAGTACTCAATGACCCCATGTGATCCACCCTAGTCCTATATAAGTACTCAATGACCCCATGTGACCCATCCTAGAACTATATAAGTACCCAATGACCCCATGTGACCCACCCTAGTCCTATATAAGTAAACAATGACCCCTGTGACCCCCCCCTAGTCCTATATAAGTACTCAATCACCCCATGTGATCCACCCTAGTCCTATATAAGTACTCAATGACCCCATGTGACCCACCCTAGTCCTATATAAGTAAACAATGACCCCATGTGACCCCCCCCCCCTAGTCCTATGTAAGTACTCAATGACCCCATGTGATCCACCCTAGTCCTATATAAGTACACAGTGGCCCCATGTGACCCACCCTAGTCCTATATAAGTACTCAATGACCGTATGTGACCCCCCCTTGTCTTATATAAGTACTCAATGTCCCCATGTGACTTCCCCCTAATCCTATATAAGTACTCAATGAACCCTTGTGACCCCCCTAGTCCTATATAAGTACTCAATGACCCCACGTGACACCCCCTAGTCCTATATAAATACTCAATGACCCCAGGTCAACTACCCTACTCCTATATAAGTACTCAATGGCCCCTTGTGACCCACCCTAGTCCTATATAAGTACTCAAAGGCCCCATGTGACCCACCCTAGTCCTATATAAGTACTCAATGACCGCATGTGACCCCCCCTTGTCTTATATAAGTACTCAATGACCCCATGTGACTTCCCCCTAGTACTATATAAGTATTCAATGACCCCATGTGACCCCCCCTAGTCCTATATAAGTATATAATGACCCCATGTGACCCCCCCTAGTTTTATATAAGTACTCAATGATCCCATGTGACCCACCCTACTCCTATATAAGTACTCAATGACCCCATGTGACCCACCCTAGTCCTATATAAGAATTCAATGACCCCATGTGATCCACCCTAGTCCTATATAAGTAATCAATGACCCCATGTGAACCCCCCTAGTCCTATATAAGTACTCAATGACCCCTTGTGACCCACCCTACTCCTATATAAGTACTCAATGACCCCACGTGACACCCCCTAGTCCTATATAAATACTCAATGACCCCAGGTCAACTACCCTACTCCTATATAAGTACTCAATGGCCCCTTGTGACCCACCCTAGTCCTATATAAGTACTCAAAGGCCCCATGTGACCCACCCTAGTCCTATATAAGTACTCAATGACCGCATGTGACCCCCCCTTGTCTTATATAAGTACTCAATGACCCCATGTGACTTCCCCCTAGTCCTATATAAGTATTCAATGACCCCATGTGACCCCCCCTAGTCCTATATAAGTATATAATGACCCCATGTGACCCCCCCTAGTTTTATATAAGTACTCAATGATCCCATGTGACCCACCCTACTCCTATATAAGTACTCAATGACCCCATGTGACCCACCCTAGTCCTATATAAGAATTCAATGACCCCATGTGACCCCCCCTAGTCCTATATAAGTACTCAATGACCCCATGTGACCTCCCCTAGTCTTATATAAGTACTCAATGACCCCATGGGACCCACCGTAGTCCTATATAAGTTCTCAATGACCCCATGTGACCCACCCTAGTCCTATATATATACTCAATGACCCCATGGGACCCACCGTAGTCCTATATAAGTTCTCAATGACCCCATGTGACCCCCCCTAGTCCTATATATGTACTCCCTGACCCCATGTGACCCCCCCTAGTCCTATATAAGTACTCAATGATCCCATCTGACCCCCCCCCCCCCTCTAGTAGTATATAACTACTCAATGACAGCATGTGACCAACCCTAGTCCTATATAAGTACTCAATGACCCCATGTGACCCACCCTAGTCCTATATAAGTACTCAATGGCCCCATGTGACCCCCCCTAGTCCTATATAAGTACTCAATGACCGCATTTGACCCCCCCCTTGTCTTATATAAGTACTCAATGACCCCATGTGACTTCCCCCTAGTCCTATATAAGTACTCAATGACCCCATGTGACCCCCCTAGTCCTATATAAGTACTCAATGACCCCATGGGACCCACCGTAGTCCTATATAAGTTCTCAATGACCCCATGTGACCCCCCTAGTCCTATATATGTACTCAATGACCCCATGGGACCCACCGTAGTCCTATATAAGTTCTCAATGACCCCATGTGACCCCCCCTAGTCCTATATATGTACTCTATGACCCTATGTGACCCACTCTAGTCCTATATATGTAATCAATGACCCCATGTGAACCCCCCTAGTCCTATATAAGTACTCAATGACCGTATGTGACCCCCCCTTGTCTTATATAAGTACTCAATGTCCCCATGTGATTTCCCCCTAATCCTATATAAGTACTCAATGAACCCTTGTGACCCCCCTAGTCCTATATAAGTACTCAATGACCCCACGTGACACCCCCTAGTCCTATATAAATACTCAATGACCCCAGGTCAACTACCCTACTCCTATATAAGTACTCAATGGCCCCTTGTGACCCACCCTAGTCCTATATAAGTACTCAAAGGCCCCATGTGACCCACCCTAGTCCTATATAAGTACTCAATGACCGCATGTGACCCCCCCTTGTCTTATATAAGTACTCAATGACCCCATGTGACTTCCCCCTAGTCCTATATAAGTATTCAATGACCCCATGTGACCCCCCCTAGTCCTATATAAGAATTCAATGACCCCATGTGACCCCCCCTAGTCCTATAAAATACTCAATGACCCCATGTGACCTCCCCTAGTCTTATATAAGTACTCAATGACCCCATGGGACCCACCGTAGTCCTATATAAGTACTCAATGACCGCATTTGACCCCCCCCCCCCTTGTCTTATATAAGTACTCAATGACCCCATGTGACTTCCCCCTAGTCCTATATAAGTACTCAATGACCCCATGTGACCCCCCTAGTCCTATATAAGTACTCAATGACCCCATGGGACCCACCGTAGTCCTATATAAGTTCTCAATGACCCCATGTGACCCCCCCTAGTCCTATATATGTACTCAATGACCCCATGGGACCCACCCTACTCCTATATAAGTACTCAATGACCCCATGTGACCCACCCTAGTCCTATATAAGTACTCAATTACCCCATGTGACCCACCCTAGTCCTATATAAGTACTCAATGACCCCATGAGACCCACCCTAGTCCTTTATAAGTACTAAATGACCCCATGTGACCCACCGTAGTCCTATATAAGTTCTCAACGACCCCATGTGACCCACCCTAGTCCTATATAAGTACTCAATGACCCCATATGACTTCGCCTTAGTTCTATATAAGTATTCAATGACCCCATGTGACCTCCCCCCTAGTCCTATATAAGTACTCAATGACCCCATGTGACCCACCCTAGAACTATATAAGTACCCAATGACCCCATGTGACCCACCCTAGTCCTATATAAGTAAACAATGACCCCATGTGACCCCCCCCCTAGTCCTATGTAAGTACTCAATGACCCCATGTGATCCACCCTAGTCCTATATAAGTACTCAATGACCCCATGTGACCCACCCTAGTCCTATATAAGTACTCAATGACCCCATGTGATCCACCCTAGTCCTATATAAGTACTCAATGACCCCATGTGACCCATCCTAGAACTATATAAGTACCCAATGACCCCATGTGACCCACCCTAGTCCTATATAAGTAAACAATGACCCCATGTGACCCCCCCCCCCCTAGTCCTATGTAAGTACTCAATGACCCCATGTGATCCACCCTAGTCCTATATAAGTACACAGTGGCCCCATGTGACCCACCCTAGTCCTATATAAGTACTCAATGACCGTATGTGACCCCCCCTTGTCTTATATAAGTACTCAATGTCCCCATGTAACTTCCCCCTAATCCTATATAAGTACTCAATGAACCCTTGTGACCCCCCTAGTCCTATATAAGTACTCAATGACCCCATGTGACCCCCCCTAGTCCTATATAAGTATATAATGACCCCATGTGACCCCCCCTAGTTTTATATAAGTACTCAATGATCCCATGTGACCCACCCTACTCCTATATAAGTACTCAATGACCCCATGTGACCCACCCTAGTCCTATATAAGAATTCAATGACCCCATGTGACCCCCCCTAGTCCTATATAAGTACTCAATGACCCCATGTGACCTCCCCTAGTCTTATATAAGTACTCAATGACCCCATGGGGCCCACCGTAGTCCTATATAAGTTCTCAATGACCCCATGTGACCCACCCTAGTCCTATATATATACTCAATGACCCCATGGGACCCACCGTAGTCCTATATAAGTTCTCAATGACCCCATGTGACCCCCCCTAGTCCTATATATGTACTCCCTGACCCCATGTGACCCCCCCTAGTCCTATATAAGTACTCAATGATCCCATCTGACCCCCCCCCCCTCTAGTAGTATATAACTACTCAATGACAGCATGTGACCAACCCTAGTCCTATATAAGTACTCAATGACCCCATGTGACCCCCCCTAGTCCTATATAAGTACTCAATGGCCCCATGTGACCCCCCCTAGTCCTATATAAGTACTCAATGACCGCATTTGACCCCCCCCTAGTCCTATATAAGTACTCAATGACCCCATGGGACCCACCGTAGTCCTATATAAGTTCTCAATGACCCCATGTGACCCCCCTAGTCCTATATATGTACTCAATGACCCCATGGGACCCACCGTAGTCCTATATAAGTTCTCAATGACCCCATGTGACCCCCCCTAGTCCTATATATGTACTCTATGACCCTATGTGACCCACTCTAGTCCTATATATGTAATCAATGACCCCATGTGAACCCCCCTAGTCCTATATAAGTACTCAATGACCGTATGTGACCCCCCCTTGTCTTATATAAGTACTCAATGTCCCCATGTGACTTCCCCCTAATCCTATATAAGTACTCAATGAACCCTTGTGACCCCCCTAGTCCTATATAAGTACTCAATGACCCCACGTGACACCCCCTAGTCCTATATAAATACTCAATGACCCCAGGTCAACTACCCTACTCCTATATAAGTACTCAATGGCCCCTTGTGACCCACCCTAGTCCTATATAAGTACTCAAAGGCCCCATGTGATCCACCCTAGTCCTATATAAGTACTCAATGACCGCATGTGACCCCACCTTGTCTTATATAAGTACTCAATGACCCCATGTGACTTCCCCCTAGTCCTATATAAGTATTCAATGACCCCATGTGACCCCCCCTAGTCCTATATAAGTATATAATGACCCCATGTGACCCCCCCTAGTTTTATATAAGTACTCAATGATCCCATGTGACCCACCCTACTCCTATATAAGTACTCAATGACCCCATGTGACCCACCCTAGTCCTATATAAGAATTCAATGACCCCATGTGACCCCCCCTAGTCCTATAAAATACTCAATGACCCCATGTGACCTCCCCTAGTCTTATATAAGTACTCAATGACCCCATGGGACCCACCGTAGTCCTATATAAGTACTCAATGACCGCATTTGACCCCCCCCCCCTTGTCTTATATAAGTACTCAATGACCCCATGTGACTTCCCCCTAGTCCTATAAAATACTCAATGACCCCATGTGACCTCCCCTAGTCTTATATAAGTACTCAATGACCCCATGGGACCCACCGTAGTCCTATATAAGTACTCAATGACCGCATTTGACCCCCCCCCCCCTTGTCTTATATAAGTACTCAATGACCCCATGTGACTTCCCCCTAGTCCTATATAAGTACTCAATGACCCCATGTGACCCCCCTAGTCCTATATAAGTACTCAATGACCCCATGGGACCCACCGTAGTCCTATATAAGTTCTCAATGACCCCATGTGACCCCCCCTAGTCCTATATATGTACTCAATGACCCCATGGGACCCACCCTACTCCTATATAAGTACTCAATGACCCCATGTGACCCACCCTAGTCCTATATAAGTACTCAATTACCCCATGTGACCCACCCTAGTCCTTTATAAGTACTCAATGACCCCATGAGACCCACCCTAGTCCTTTATAAGTACTAAATGACCCCATGTGACCCACCGTAGTCCTATATAAGTTCTCAACGACCCCATGTGACCCACCCTAGTCCTATATAAGTACTCAATGACCCCATATGACTTCCCCTTAGTTCTATATAAGTATTCAATGACCCCATGTGACCTCCCCCCTAGTCCTATATAAGTACTCAATGACCCCATGTGACCCACCCTAGAACTATATAAGTACCCAATGACCCCATGTGACCCACCCTAGTCCTATATAAGTAAACAATGACCCCATGTGACCCCCCCCCTAGTCCTATGTAAGTACTCAATGACCCCATGTGATCCACCCTAGTCCTATATAAGTACTCAATGACCCCATGTGACCCACCCTAGTCCTATATAAGTACTCAATGACCCCATGTGATCCACCCTAGTCCTATATAAGTACTCAATGACCCCATGTGACCCATCCTAGAACTATATAAGTACCCAATGACCCCATGTGACCCACCCTAGTCCTATATAAGTAAACAATGACCCCATGTGACCCCCCCCCCCTAGTCCTATGTAAGTACTCAATGACCCCATGTGATCCACCCTAGTCCTATATAAGTACACAGTGGCCCCATGTGACCCACCCTAGTCCTATATAAGTACTCAATGACCGTATGTGACCCCCCCTTGTCTTATATAAGTACTCAATGTCCCCATGTGACTTCCCCCTAATCCTATATAAGTACTCAATGAACCCTTGTGACCCCCCTAGTCCTATATAAGTACTCAATGACCCCACGTGACACCCCCTAGTCCTATATAAATACTCAATGACCCCAGGTCAACTACCCTACTCCTATATAAGTACTCAATGGCCCCTTGTGACCCACCCTAGTCCTATATAAGTACTCAAAGGCCCCATGTGACCCACCCTAGTCCTATATAAGTACTCAATGACCGCATGTGACCCCCCCTTGTCTTATATAAGTACTCAATGACCCCATGTGACTTCCCCCTAGTCCTATATAAGTATTCAATGACCCCATGTGACCCCCCCTAGTCCTATATAAGTATATAATGACCCCATGTGACCCCCCCTAGTTTTATATAAGTACTCAATGATCCCATGTGACCCACCCTACTCCTATATAAGTTCTCAATGACCCCATGTGACCCACCCTAGTCCTATATATATACTCAATGACCCCATGGGACCCACCGTAGTCCTATATAAGTTCTCAATGACCCCATGTGACCCCCCCTAGTCCTATATATGTACTCCCTGACCCCATGTGACCCCCCCTAGTCCTATATAAGTACTCAATGATCCCATCTGACCCCCCCCCCCTCTAGTAGTATATAACTACTCAATGACAGCATGTGACCAACCCTAGTCCTATATAAGTACTCAATGACCCCATGTGACCCACCCTAGTCCTATATAAGTACTCAATGGCCCCATGTGACCCCCCCTAGTCCTATATAAGTAATCAATGACCGCATTTGACCCCCCCCCCCTTGTCTTATATAAGTACTCAATGACCCCATGTGACTTCCCCCTAGTCCTATATAAGTACTCAATGACCCCATGTGACCCCCCTAGTCCTATATAAGTACTCAATGACCCCATGGGACCCACCGTAGTCCTATATAAGTTCTCAATGACCCCATGTGACCCCCCTAGTCCTATATATGTACTCAATGACCCCATGGGACCCACCGTAGTCCTATATAAGTTCTCAATGACCCCATGTGACCCCCCCTAGTCCTATATATGTACTCTATGACCCTATGTGACCCACTCTAGTCCTATATATGTAATCAATGACCCCATGTGAACCCCCCTAGTCCTATATAAGTACTCAATGACCGTATGTGACCCCCCCTTGTCTTATATAAGTACTCAATGTCCCCATGTGACTTCCCCCTAATCCTATATAAGTACTCAATGGACCCTTGTGACCCCCCTAGTCCTATATAAGTACTCAATGACCCCACGTGACACCCCCTAGTCCTATATAAATACTCAATGACCCCAGGTCAACTACCCTACTCCTATATAAGTACTCAATGGCCCCTTGTGACCCACCCTAGTCCTATATAAGTACTCAAAGGCCCCATGTGACCCACCCTAGTCCTATATAAGTACTCAATGACCGCATGTGACCCCCCCTTGTCTTATATAAGTACTCAATGACCCCATGTGACTTCCCCCTAGTCCTATATAAGTATTCAATGACCCCATGTGACCCCCCCTAGTCCTATATAAGTATATAATGACCCCATGTGACCCCCCCTAGTTTTATATAAGTACTCAATGATCCCATGTGACCCACCCTACTCCTATATAAGTACTCAATGACCCCATGTGACCCACCCTAGTCCTATATAAGAATTCAATGACCCCATGTGACCCCCCCTAGTCCTATAAAATACTCAATAACCCCATGTGACCTCCCCTAGTCTTATGTAAGTACTCAATGACCCCATGGGACCCACCGTAGTCCTATATAAGTACTCAATGACCGCATTTGACCCCCCCCCCCTTGTCTTATATAAGTACTCAATGACCCCATGTGACTTCCCCCTAGTCCTATATAAGTACTCAATGACCCCATGTGACCCCCCTAGTCCTATATAAGTACTCAATGACCCCATGGGACCCACCGTAGTCCTATATAAGTTCTCAATGACCCCATGTGACCCCCCCTAGTCCTATATATGTACTCAATGACCCCATGGGACCCACCGTAGTCCAATATAAGTTCTCAATGACCCCATGTGACCCCCCCTAGTCCTATATATGTACTCTATGACCCTATGTGACCCACTCTAGTCCTATATATGTAATCAATGACCCCATGTGAACCCCCCTAGTCCTATATAAGTACTCAATGACCCCATTTGACCCACCCTACTCCTATATAAGTACTCAATGACCCCATGTGACCCACCCTAGTCCTATATAAGTACTCAATGACCCCATGTGACCCACCCTAGTCCTATATAAGTACTCAATGACCCCATGGGACCCACCGTAGTCCTATATAAGTTCTCAATGACCCCATGTGACCCCCCCTAGTCCTATATATGTACTCCCTGACCCCATGTGACCCCCCCTAGTCCTATATAAGTACTCAATGACCCCATCTGACCCCCCCCCCCCCCTCTAGTCCTATATAACTACTCAATGACAGCATGTGACCAACCCTAGTCCTATATAAGTACTCAATGACCCCATGTGACCCACCCTAGTCCTATATAAGTACTCAATGGCCCCATGTGACCCCCCCTAGTCCTATATAAGTACTCAATGACCCCAGGTCAGCTACCCTACTCCTTAATAAGTACTCAATGACCCCATGTGACCCACCCTAGTCCTATATAAGTACTCAATGGCCCCATGTGACCCACCCTAGTCCTATATAAGTACTCAATGACCGCATTTGACCGCCCCCTTGTCTTATATAAGTACTCAATGACCCCATGTGACTTCCCCCTAGTCCTATATAAGTACTCAATGACCCCATGTGACCCCCCTATTCCTATATAAGTACTCAATGACCCCATGGGACCCACCGTAGTCCTATATAAGTTCTCAATGACCCCATGTGACCCCCCCTAGTCCTATATATGTACTCTATGACCCTATGTGACCCACTCTAGTCCTATATAAGTAATCAATGACCCCATGTGAACCCCCCTAGTCCTATATAAGTACTCAATGACCCCATGTGACCCACCCTACTCCTATATAAGTACTCAATGACCCCATGTGACCCACCCTAGTCCTATATAAGTACTCAATGGCCCCATGTGACCCCCCCTAGTCCTATATAAGTACTCAATGACCCCAGGTCAGCTACCCTACTCCTTAATAAGTACTCAATGACCCCATGTGACCCACCCTAGTCCTATATAAGTACTCAATGGCCCCATGTGACCCACCCTAGTCCTATATAAGTACTCAATGACCGCATTTGACCGCCCCCTTGTCTTATATAAGTACTCAATGACCCCATGTGACTTCCCCCTAGTCCTATATAAGTACTCAATGACCCCATGTGACCCCCCTATTCCTATATAAGTACTCAATGACCCCATGGGACCCACCGTAGTCCTATATAAGTTCTCAATGACCCCATGTGACCCCCCCTAGTCCTATATATGTACTCTATGACCCTATGTGACCCACTCTAGTCCTATATAAGTAATCAATGACCCCATGTGAACCCCCCTAGTCCTATATAAGTACTCAATGACCCCATGTGACCCACCCTACTCCTATATAAGTACTCAATGACCCCATGTGACCCACCCTAGTCCTATATAAGTACTCAATGACCCCATGTGACCCACCCTAGTCCTATATAAGTACTCAATGACCCCATGAGACCCACCCTAGTCCTTTATAAGTACTAAATGACCCCATGTCACCCATCCTAGTCCTATATAAGTTCTCAACGACTCCATGTGACCCATCCTAGTCCTATATAAGTACTCAATGACCCCATGTGACTTCCCCTTAGTTCTATATAAGTATTCAATGACCCCATGTGACCCCCCCCCCTAGTCCTATATAAGTACTCAATGACCCCAGGTCAGCTACCCTACTCCTATATAAGTACTCAATGACCCCATGTGACCCCCCTAGTCCTATATAAGTACCCAATGACCCCATGTGACCCACCCTAGTCCTATATAAGTAAACAATGACCCCTGTGACCCCCCCCTAGTCCTATATAAGTACTCAATCACCCCATGTGATCCACCCTAGTCCTATATAAGTACTCAATGACCCCATGTGACCCACCCTAGTCCTATATAAGTACTCAATGACCCCATGCGACCCACCCTAGACCTATATAAGTACTCAATGACCCCAGGTCAGCTACCCTACTCCTATATAAGTACTCAATGGCCCCTTGTGACCCACCCTAGTCCTATATAAGTACTCAATGACCCCATGTGACTTCCCCTTAGTTCTATATAAGTATTCAATGACCCCATGTGACCCCCCCCCCCTAGTCCTATATAAGTACTCAATGACCCCAGGTCAGCTACCCTACTCCTATATAAGTACTCAATGGCCCCTTGTGACCCACCCTAGTCCTATATAAGTACTCAAAGGCCCCATGTGACCCACCCTAGTCCTATATAAGTACTCAATGACCCCATGTGACTTCCCCTTAGTTCTATATAAGTATTCAATGACCCCATGTGACCCCCCCCCCTAGTCCTATATAAGTACTCAATGACCCCATGTGACTTCCCCCTAGTCCTATATAAGTATTCAATGACCCCATGTGACCCCCCCTAGTCCTATATAAGTATATAATGACCCCATGTGACCCCCCCTAGTTTTATATAAGTACTCAATGACCCCATGTGACACACCCTACTCCTATATAAGTACTCAATGACCCCATGTGACCCACCCTACTCCTATATAAGTACTCAATGACCCCATGTGACCCACCCTAGTCCTATATAAGTTCTCAATGACCCCATGTGACCCCCCCTAGTCCTATATATATACTCAATGACCCCATGGGACCCACCGTAGTCCTATATAAGTTCTCAATGACCCCATGTGAACCCCCCTAGTCCTATATAAGTACTCAATGACCCCATGTGACCCACCCTACTCCTATATAAGTACTCAATGACCCCATGTGACCCACCCTAGTCCTATATAAGTACTCAATGACCCCATGTAACCCACCCTAGTCCTATATAAGTACTCAATGACCCCATGAGACCCACCCTAGTCCTTTATAAGTACTAAATGACCCCATGTGACCCACCCTAGTCCTATATAAGTTCTCAACGACCCCATGTGACCCACCATAGTCCTATATAAGTACTCAATGACCCCATGTGACTTCCCCTTAGTTCTATATAAGTATTCAATGACCCCATGTGACCCCCCCCTAGTCCTATATAAGTACTCAATGACCCCATGTGACCCCCCTAGTCCTATATAAGTACCCAATGACCCCATGTGACCCACCCTAGTCCTATATAAGTAAACAATGACCCCATGTGACCCCCCCCCCTAGTCCTATATAAGTACTCAATGACCCCATGTGATCCACCCTAGTCCTATATAAGTACTCAATGACCCCATGTGACCCACCCTAGTCCTATATAAGTACTCAATGACCCCATGCGACCCCCCCTAGTCCTATATAAGTACTCAATGACCCCAGATCAGCTACCCTACTCCTATATAAGTACTCAATGGCCCCTTGTGACCCACCCTAGTCCTATATAAGTACTCAATGACCGCATGTGACCCCCCCTAGTCCTATATAAGTACTCAATGACCCCATGTGACCCACCCTAGTCATATATATGTACTCAATGACACCATGTGACCCACCCTAATCCTATATAAGTACTCAATGACCCCATGAGACCCACCCTAGTCCTTTATAAGAACTAAATGACCCCATGTGACCCACCCTAGTCCTTTATAAGAACTAAATGACCCCACGTGACCCACCCTAGTCCTATATAAGCTCTCAACGACCCCATGTGATCCACCCTATTCCTATATAAGTACTCAATGGCCCCATGTGACCTCCCCTAGTCCTATATATGTACTCAATGACCCCATGTGACCCACCCTAGTCCTATATAAGTACTCAATGACCCCATGAGACCCACCCTAGTCCTTTATAAGTACTAAATGACCCCATGTCACCCACCCTAGACCTATATAAGTTCTCAACGACTCCATGTGACCCATCCTAGTCCTATATAAGTACTCAATGACCCCATGTGACTTCCCCTTAGTTCTATATAAGTATTCAATGACCCCATGTGACCCCCCCCCTAGTCCTATATAAGTACTCAATGACCCCAGGTCAGCTACCCTACTCCTATATAAGTACTCAATGACCCCATGTGACCCCCCTAGTCCTATATAAGTACCCAATGACCCCATGTGACCCACCCTAGTCCTATATAAGTAAACAATGACCCCATGTGACACCCCCCTAGTACTATATAAGTACTCAATCACCCCATGTGATCCACCCTAGTCCTATATAAGTACTCAATGGCCCCTTGTGACCCCCCCTTGTCTTATATAAGTACTCAATGACCCCATGTGACTTCCCCCTAGTCCTATATAAGTATTCAATGACCCCATGTGACCCCCCCTAGTCCTATATAAGTATATAATGACCCCATGTGACCCCCCCTAGTTTTATATAAGTACTCAATGACCCCATGTGACACACCCTACTCCTATATAAGTACTCAATGACCCCATGTGACCCACCCTAGTCCTATATAAGTACTCAATGACCCCATGTGACCCACCCTAGTCCTATATAAGTTCTCAATGACCCCATGTGACCCCCCCTAGTCCTATATATATACTCAATGACCCCATGGGACCCACCGTAGTCCTATATAAGTTCTCAATGACCCCATGTGACCTCCCCTAGTCCTATATAAGTACTCAATGACCCCATGTGACCCACCCTAGTCCTATATAAGTACTCAATGACCCCATGAGACCCACCCTAGTCCTTTATAAGTACTAAATGACCCCATGTCACCCACCCTAGACCTATATAAGTTCTCAACGACTCCATGTGACCCATCCTAGTCCTATATAAGTACTCAGTGACCCCATGTGACCCCCCTAGTCCTATATAAGTACCCAATGACCCCATGTGACCCACCCTAGTCCTATATAAGTAAACAATGACCCCATGTGACCCCCCCCCTAGTCCTATATAAGTACTCAATGACCCCATGTGATCCACCCTAGTCCTATATAAGTACTCAATGACCCCATGTGACCCACCCTAGTCCTATATAAGTACTCAATGACCCCATGCGACCCCCCCTAGTCCTATATAAGTACTCAATGACCCCAGATCAGCTACCCTACTCCTATATAAGTACTCAATGACCCCATGGGACCCACCGTAGTCCTATATAAGTTCTCAATGACCCCATGTGACCCCCCCTAGTCCTATATATGTACTCTATGACCCTATGTGACCCACTCTAGTCCTATATATGTAATCAATGACCCCATGTGAACCCCCCTAGTCCTATATAAGTACTCAATGACCGTATGTGACCCCCCCTTGTCTTATATAAGTACTCAATGTCCCCATGTGACTTCCCCCTAATCCTATATAAGTACTCAATGAACCCTTGTGACCCCCCTAGTCCTATATAAGTACTCAATGACCCCACGTGACACCCCCTAGTCCTATATAAATACTCAATGACCCCAGGTCAACTACCCTACTCCTATATAAGTACTCAATGGCCCCTTGTGACCCACCCTAGTCCTATATAAGTACTCAAAGGCCCCATGTGACCCACCCTAGTCCTATATAAGTACTCAATGACCGCATGTGACCCCCCCTTGTCTTATATAAGTACTCAATGACCCCATGTGACTTCCCCCTAGTCCTATATAAGTATTCAATGACCCCATGTGACCCCCCCTAGTCCTATATAAGTATATAATGACCCCATGTGACCCCCCCTAGTTTTATATAAGTACTCAATGTTCCCATGTGACCCACCCTACTCTTATATAAGTACTCAATGACCCCATGTGACCCACCCTAGTCCTATATAAGAATTCAATGACCCCATGTGACCCCCCCTAGTCCTATAAAATACTCAATGACCCCATGTGACCTCCCCTAGTCTTATATAAGTACTCAATGACCCCATGTGACCCATCCTAGTCCTATATAAGTACTCAATGACCCCATGTGACTTCCCCTTAGTTCTATATAAGTATTCAATGACCCCATGTGACCCCCCCCCCCCCTAGTCCTATATAAGTACTCAATGACCCCAGGTCAGCTACCCTACTCCTATATAAGTACTCAATGACCCCATGTGACCCCCCTAGTCCTATATAAGTACCCAATGACCCCATGTGACCCACCCTAGTCCTATATAAGTAAACAATGACCCCATGTGACCCCCCCCTAGTCCTATATAAGTACTCAATCACCCCATGTGATCCACCCTAGTCCTATATAAGTACTCAATGACCCCATGTGACCCACCCTAGTCCTATATAAGTACTCAATGACCCCATGCGACCCACCCTAGACCTATATAAGTACTCAATGACCCCAGGTCAGCTACCCTACTCCTATATAAGTACTCAATGGCCCCTTGTGACCCACCCTAGTCCTATATAAGTACTCAATGACCCCATGTGACTTCCCCTTAGTTCTATATAAGTATTCAATGACCCCATGTGACCCCCCCCCCCCTAGTCCTATATAAGTACTCAATGACCCCACGTCAGCTACCCTACTCCTATATAAGTACTCAATGGCCCCTTGTGACCCACCCTAGTCCTATATAAGTACTCAATGGCCCCATGTGACCCACCCTAGTCCTATATAAGTACTCAATGACCCCATGTGACTTCCCCTTAGTTCTATATAAGTATTCAATGACCCCATGTGACCCCCCCCCTAGTCCTATATAAGTACTCAATGACCCCAGGTCAGCTACCCTACTCCTATATAAGTACTCAATGACCCCATGTGACTTCCCCCTAGTCCTATATAAGTATTCAATGACCCCATGTGACCCCCCCTAGTCCTATATAAGTATATAATGACCCCATGTGACCCCCCCTAGTTTTATATAAGTACTCAATGACCCCATGTGACACACCCTACTCCTATATAAGTACTCAATGACCCCATGTGACCCACCCTACTCCTATATAAGTACTCAATGACCCCATGTGACCCACCCTAGTCCTATATAAGTTCTCAATGACCCCATGTGACCCCCCCTAGTCCTATATATATACTCAATGACCCCATGGGACCCACCGTAGTCCTATATAAGTTCTCAATGACCCCATGTGAACCCCCCTAGTCCTATATAAGTACTCAATGACCCCATGTGACCCACCTTACTCCTATATAAGTACTCAATGACCCCATGTGACCCACCCTAGTCCTATATAAGTACTCAATGACCCCGTGTGACCCACCCTAGTCCTATATAAGTACTCAATGACCCCATGAGACCCACCCTAGTCCTTTATAAGTACTAAATGACCCCATGTGACCCACCCTAGTCCTATATAAGTTCTCAACGACCCCATGTGACCCACCATAGTCCTATATAAGTACTCAATGACCCCATGTGACTTCCCCTTAGTTCTATATAAGTATTCAATGACCCCATGTGACCCCCCCCTAGTCCTATATAAGTACTCAATGACCCCATGTGACCCCCCTAGTCCTATATAAGTACCCAATGACCCCATGTGACCCACCCTAGTCCTATATAAGTAAACAATGACCCCATGTGACCCCCCCCCTAGTCCTATATAAGTACTCAATGACCCCATGTGATCCACCCTAGTCCTATATAAGTACTCAATGACCCCATGTGACCCACCCTAGTCCTATATAAGTACTCAATGACCCCATGCGACCCCCCCTAGTCCTATATAAGTACTCAATGACCCCAGATCAGCTACCCTACTCCTATATAAGTACTCAATGGCCCCTTGTGACCCACCCTAGTCCTATATAAGTACTCAATGACCGCATGTGACCCCCCCTAGTCCTATATAAGTACTCAATGACCCCATGTGACCCACCCTAGTATTATATATGTACTCAATGACACCATGTGACCCACCCTAATCCTATATAAGTACTCAATGACCCCATGAGACCCACCCTAGTCCTTTATAAGAACTAAATGACCCCATGTGACCCACCCTAGTCCTTTATAAGAACTAAATGACCCCACGTGACCCACCCTAGTCCTATATAAGTTCTGAACGACCCCATGTGATCCACCCTATTCCTATATAAGTACTCAATGGCCCCATGTGACCTCCCCTAGTCCTATATAAGTACTCAATGACCCCATGTGACCCACCCTAGTCCTATATAAGTACTCAATGACCCCATGAGACCCCCCTAGTCCTATATAAGTACCCAATGACCCCATGTGACCCACCCTAGTCCTATATAAGTAAACAATGAACCCATGTGACCCCCCCCTAGTCCTATATAAGTACTCAATGACCCCAGGTCAGCTACCCTACTCCTATATAAGTACTCAATGGCCCCTTGTGACCCACCCTAGTCCTATATAAGTACTCAAAGGCCCCATGTGACCCACCCTAGTCCTATATAAGTACTCAATGACCGCATGTGACCCCCCCTTGTCTTATATAAGTACTCAATGACCCCATGTGACTTCCCCCTAGTCCTATATAAGTATTCAATGACCCCATGTGACCCCCCCTAGTCCTATATAAGTATATAATGACCCCATGTGACCCCCCCTAGTTTTATATAAGTACTCAATGACCACATGTGACACACCCTACTCCTATATAAGTACTCAATGACCCCATGTGACCCACCCTAGTCCTATATAAGTACTCAATGACCCCATGTGACCCACCCTAGTCCTATATAAGTTCTCAATGACCCCATGTGACCCCCCCTAGTCCTATATATATACTCAATGACCCCATGTGACCCCCCCCCTAGTCCTATATAAGTTCTCAATCACCCCATGTGATCCACCCTAGTCCTATATAAGTACTCAATGACCCCATGTGACCCACCCTAGTCCTATATAAGTACTCAATGACCCCATGCGACCCACCCTAGACCTATATAAGTACTCAATGACCCCAGGTCAGCTACCCTACTCCTATATAAGTACTCAATGGCCCCTTGTGACCCACCCTAGTCCTATATAAGTACTCAATGACCCCATGTGACTTCCCCTTAGTTCTATATAAGTATTCAATGACCCCATGTGACCCCCCCCCCCCTAGTCCTATATAAGTACTCAATGACCCCACGTCAGCTACCCTACTCCTATATAAGTACTCAATGGCCCCTTGTGACCCACCCTAGTCCTATATAAGTACTCAATGGCCCCATGTGACCCACCCTAGTCCTATATAAGTACTCAATGACCCCATGTGACTTCCCCTTAGTTCTATATAAGTATTCAATGACCCCATGTGACCCCCCCCCTAGTCCTATATAAGTACTCAATGACCCCAGGTCAGCTACCCTACTCCTATATAAGTACTCAATGACCCCATGTGACTTCCCCCTAGTCCTATATAAGTATTCAATGACCCCATGTGACCCCCCCTAGTCCTATATAAGTATATAATGACCCCATGTGACCCCCCCTAGTTTTATATAAGTACTCAATGACCCCATGTGACACACCCTACTCCTATATAAGTACTCAATGACCCCATGTGACCCACCCTACTCCTATATAAGTACTCAATGACCCCATGTGACCCACCCTAGTCCTATATAAGTTCTCAATGACCCCATGTGACCCCCCCCTAGTCCTATATATATACTCAATGACCCCATGGGACCCACCGTAGTCCTATATAAGTTCTCAATGACCCCATGTGAACCCCCCTAGTCCTATATAAGTACTCAATGACCCCATGTGACCCACCTTACTCCTATATAAGTACTCAATGACCCCATGTGACCCACCCTAGTCCTATATAAGTACTCAATGACCCCGTGTGACCCACCCTAGTCCTATATAAGTACTCAATGACCCCATGAGACCCACCCTAGTCCTTTATAAGTACTAAATGACCCCATGTGACCCACCCTAGTCCTATATAAGTTCTCAACGACCCCATGTGACCCACCATAGTCCTATATAAGTACTCAATGACCCCATGTGACTTCCCCTTAGTTCTATATAAGTATTCAATGACCCCATGTGACCCCCCCCTAGTCCTATATAAGTACTCAATGACCCCATGTGACCCCCCTAGTCCTATATAAGTACCCAATGACCCCATGTGACCCACCCTAGTCCTATATAAGTAAACAATGACCCCATGTGACCCCCCCCCTAGTCCTATATAAGTACTCAATGACCCCATGTGATCCACCCTAGTCCTATATAAGTACTCAATGACCCCATGTGACCCACCCTAGTCCTATATAAGTACTCAATGACCCCATGCGACCCCCCCTAGTCCTATATAAGTACTCAATGACCCCAGATCAGCTACCCTACTCCTATATAAGTACTCAATGGCCCCTTGTGACCCACCCTAGTCCTATATAAGTACTCAATGACCGCATGTGACCCCCCCTAGTCCTATATAAGTACTCAATGACCCCATGTGACCCACCCTAGTATTATATATGTACTCAATGACACCATGTGACCCACCCTAATCCTATATAAGTACTCAATGACCCCATGAGACCCACCCTAGTCCTTTATAAGAACTAAATGACCCCATGTGACCCACCCTAGTCCTTTATAAGAACTAAATGACCCCACGTGACCCACCCTAGTCCTATATAAGTTCTGAACGACCCCATGTGATCCACCCTATTCCTATATAAGTACTCAATGGCCCCATGTGACCTCCCCTAGTCCTATATAAGTACTCAATGACCCCATGTGACCCACCCTAGTCCTATATAAGTACTCAATGACCCCATGAGACCCCCCTAGTCCTATATAAGTACCCAATGACCCCATGTGACCCACCCTAGTCCTATATAAGTAAACAATGAACCCATGTGACCCCCCCCCTAGTCCTATATAAGTACTCAATGACCCCAGGTCAGCTACCCTACTCCTATATAAGTACTCAATGGCCCCTTGTGACCCACCCTAGTCCTATATAAGTACTCAAAGGCCCCATGTGACCCACCCTAGTCCTATATAAGTACTCAATGACCGCATGTGACCCCCCCTTGTCTTATATAAGTACTCAATGACCCCATGTGACTTCCCCCTAGTCCTATATAAGTATTCAATGACCCCATGTGACCCCCCCTAGTCCTATATAAGTATATAATGACCCCATGTGACCCCCCCTAGTTTTATATAAGTACTCAATGACCACATGTGACACACCCTACTCCTATATAAGTACTCAATGACCCCATGTGACCCACCCTAGTCCTATATAAGTACTCAATGACCCCATGTGACCCACCCTAGTCCTATATAAGTTCTCAATGACCCCATGTGACCCCCCCTAGTCCTATATATATACTCAATGACCCCATGGGACCCACCGTAGTCCTATATAAGTTCTCAATGACCCCATGTGACCTCCCCTAGTCCTATATAAGTACTCAATGACCCCATGTGACCCACCCTAGTCCTATATAAGTACTCAATGACCCCATGAGACCCACCCTAGTCCTTTATAAGTACTAAATGACCCCATGTCACCCACCCTAGACCTATATAAGTTCTCAACGACTCCATGTGACCCATCCTAGTCCTATATAAGTACTCAGTGACCCCATGTGACCCCCCTAGTCCTATATAAGTACCCAATGACCCCATGTGACCCACCCTAGTCCTATATAAGTAAACAATGACCCCATGTGACCCCCCCCCTAGTCCTATATAAGTACTCAATGACCCCATGTGATCCACCCTAGTCCTATATAAGTACTCAATGACCCCATGTGACCCACCCTAGTCCTATATAAGTACTCAATGACCCCATGCGACCCCCCCTAGTCCTATATAAGTACTCAATGACCCCAGATCAGCTACCCTACTCCTATATAAGTACTCAATGGCCCCTTGTGACCCACCCTAGTCCTATATAAGTACTCAATGACCGCATGTGACCCCCCCCTAGTCCTATATAAGTACTCAATGACCCCATCTGACCCACCCTAGTCAGATATATGTACTCAATGACACCATGTGACCCACCCTAATCCTATATAAGTACTCAATGACCCCATGAGACCCACCCTAGTCCTTTATAAGAACTAAATGACCCCATGTGACCCACCCTAGTCCTTTATAAGAACTAAATGACCCCACGTGACCCACCCTAGTCCTATATAAGTTCTCAACGACCCCATGTGATCCACCCTATTCCTATATAAGTACTCAATGGCCCCATGTGACCTCCCCTAGTCCTATATAAGTACTCAATGACCCCATGTGACCCACCCTAGTCCTATATATGTACTCCCTGACCCCATGCGACCCCCCCTAGTCCTATATAAGTACTCAATGACCCCATCTGACCCCCCCCCCTCTAGTCCTATATAACTACTCAATGACAGCATGTGACCAACCCTAGTCCTATATAAGTACTCAATGGCCCCATGTGACCCCCCCTAGTCCTATATAAGTAATCAATGACCCCAGGTCAGCTACCCTACTCCTTAATAAGTACTCAATGACCCCATGTGACCCACCCTAGTCCTATATAAGTACTCAATGGCCCCATGTGACCCACCCTAGTCCTATATAAGTACTCAATGACCGCATTTGACCGCCCCCTTGTCTTATATAAGTACTCAATGACCCCATGTGACTTCCCCCTAGTCCTATATAAGTACTCAATGACCCCATGTGACCCCCCTATTCCTATATAAGTACTCAATGACCCCATGGGACCCACCGTAGTCCTATATAAGTTCTCAATGACCCCATGTGACCCCCCCTAGTCCTATATATGTACTCTATGACCCTATGTGACCCACTCTAGTCCTATATAAGTAATCAATGACCCCATGTGAACCCCCCTAGTCCTATATAAGTACTCAATGACCCCATGTGACCCACCCTACTCCTATATAAGTACTCAATGACCCCATGTGACCCACCCTAGTCCTATATAAGTACTCAATGACCCCATGTGACCCACCCTAGTCCTATATAAGTACTCAATGACCCCATGAGACCCACCCTAGTCCTTTATAAGTACTAAATGACCCCATGTCACCCATCCTAGTCCTATATAAGTTCTCAACGACTCCATGTGACCCATCCTAGTCCTATATAAGTACTCAATGACCCCATGTGACTTCCCCTTAGTTCTATATAAGTATTCAATGACCCCATGTGACCCCCCCCCTAGTCCTATATAAGTACTCAATGACCCCAGGTCAGCTACCCTACTCCTATATAAGTACTCAATGACCCCATGTGACCCCCCTAGTCCTATATAAGTACCCAATGACCCCATGTGACCCACCCTAGTCCTATATAAGTAAACAATGACCCCATGTGACCCCCCCCTAGTCCTATATAAGTACTCAATCACCCCATGTGATCCACCCTAGTCCTATATAAGTACTCAATGACCCCATGTGACCCACCCTAGTCCTATATAAGTACTCAATGACCCCATGCGACCCACCCTAGTCCTATATAAGTACTCAATGACCCCAGGTCAGCTACCCTACTCCTATATAAGTACTCAATGGCCCCTTGTGACCCACCCTAGTCCTATATAAGTACTCAAAGGCCCCATGTGACCCACCCTAGTCCTATATAAGTACTCAATGACCCCATGTGACTTCCCCTTAGTTCTATATAAGTATTCAATGACCCCATGTGACCCCCCCCCCCCCTAGTCCTATATAAGTACTCAATGACCCCAGGTCAGCTACCCTACTCCTATATAAGTACTCAATGACCCCATGTGACTTCCCCCTAGTCCTATATAAGTATTCAATGACCCCATGTGACCCCCCCTAGTCCTATATAAGTATATAATGACCCCATGTGACCCCCCCTAGTTTTATATAAGTACTCAATGGCCCCATGTGACACACCCTACTCCTATATAAGTACTCAATGACCCCATGTGACCCACCCTAGTCCTATATAAGTACTCAATGACCCCATGTGACCCACCCTAGTCCTATATAAGTTCTCAATGACCCCATGTGACCCCCCCTAGTCCTATATATATACTCAATGACCCCATGGAACCCACCGTAGTCCTATATAAGTTCTCAATGACCCCATGTGAACCCCCCTAGTCCTATATAAGTACTCAATGACCCCATGTGACCCACCCTACTCCTATATAAGTACTCAATGACCCCATGTGACCCACCCTAGTCCTATATAAGTACTCAATGACCCCATGTGACCCACCCTAGTCCTATATAAGTACTCAATGTCCCCATGAGACCCACCCTAGTCCTTTATAAGTACTAAATGACCCCATGTGACCCACCCTAGTCCTATATAAGTTCTCAACGACCCCATGTGACCCACCATAGTCCTATATAAGTACTCAATGACCCCATGTGACTTCCCCTTAGTTCTATATAAGTATTCAATGACCCCATGTGACCCCCCCTAGTCCTATATAAGTACTCAATGACCCCATGTGACCCCCCTAGTCCTATATAAGTACCCAATGACCCCATGTGACCCACCCTAGTCCTATATAAGTAAAGAATGACCCCATGTGACCCCCCCCCTAGTCCTATATAAGTACTCAATGACCCCATGTGATCCACCCTAGTCCTATATAAGTACTCAATGACCCCATGTGACCCACCCTAGTCCTATATAAGTACTCAATGACCCCATGCGACCCCCCCTAGTCCTATATAAGTACTCAATGACCCCAGATCAGCTACCCTACTCCTATATAAGTACTCAATGGCCCCTTGTGACCCACCCTAGTCCTATATAAGTACTCAATGACCGCATGTGACCCCCCCTAGTCCAATATAAGTACTCAATGACCCCATGTGACCCACCCTAGTCATATATATGTACTCAATGACACCATGTGACCCACCCTAATCCTATATAAGTACTCAATGACCCCATGAGACCCACCCTAGTCCTTTATAAGAACTAAATGACCCCATGTGACCCACCCTAGTCCTTTATAAGAACTAAATGACCCCACGTGACCCACCCTAGTCCTATATAAGTTCTCAACGACCCCATGTGATCCACCCTATTCCTATATAAGTACTCAATGGCCCCATGTGACCTCCCCTAGTCCTATATAAGTACTCAATGACCCCATTTGACCCACCCTAGTCCTATATAAGTACTCAATGACCCCATGAGACCCACCCTAGTCCTCTATAAGTACTAAATGACCCCATGTCACCCACCCTAGACCTATATAAGTTCTCAACGACTCCATGTGACCCATCCTAGTCCTATATAAGTACTCAATGACCCCATGTGACTTCCCCTTAGTTCTATATAAGTATTCAATGACCCCATGTGACCCCCCCCTAGTCCTATATAAGTACTCAATGACCCCAGGTCAGCTACCCTACTCCTATATAAGTACTCAATGACCCCATGTGACCCCCCTAGTCCTATATAAGTACCCAATGACCCCATGTGACCCACCCTAGTCCTATATAAGTAAACAATGACCCCATGTGACCCCCCCCTAGTCCTATATAAGTACTCAATCACCCCATGTGATCCACCCTAGTCCTATATAAGTACTCAATGACCCCATGTGACCCACCCTAGTCCTATATAAGTACTCAATGACCCCATGCGACCCACCCTAGTCCTATATAAGTACTCAATGACCCCAGGTCAGCTACCCTACTCCTATATAAGTACTCAATGGCCCCTTGTGGCCCACCCTAGTCTTATATAAGTACTCAATGACCCCATGTGACTTCCCCTTAGTTCTATATAAGTATTCAATGACCCCATGTGACCCCCCCCCCTAGTCCTATATAAGTACTCAATGACCCCAGGTCAGCTACCCTACTCCTATATAAGTACTCAATGGCCCCTTGTGACCCACCCTAGTCCTATATAAGTACTCAAAGGCCCCATGTGACCCACCCTAGTCCTATATAAGTACTCAATGACCCCATGTGACTTCCCCTTAGTTCTATATAAGTATTCAATGACCCCATGTGACCCCCCCCTAGTCCTATATAAGTACTCAATGACCCCAGGTCAGCTACCCTACTCCTATATAAGTACTCAATGACCCCATGTGACTTCCCCCTAGTCCTATATAAGTATTCAATGACCCCATGTGACCCCCCCTAGTCCTATATAAGTATATAATGACCCCATGTGACCCCCCCTAGTTTTATATAAGTACTCAATGACCCCATGTGACACACCCTACTCCTATATAAGTACTCAATGACCCCATGTGACCCACCCTAGTCCTATATAAGTACTCAATGACCCCATGTGACCCACCCTAGTCCTATATAAGTTCTCAATGACCCCATGTGACCCCCCCTAGTCCTATATATATACTCAATGACCCCATGGGACCCACCGTAGTCCTATATAAGTTCTCAATGACCCCATGTGAACCCCCCTAGTCCTATATAAGTACTCAATGACCCCATGTGACCCACCCTACTCCTATATAAGTACTCAATGACCCCATGTGACCCACCCTAGTCCTATATAAGTACTCAATGACCCCATGTGACCCACCCTAGTCCTATATAAGTACTCAATGACCCCATGAGACCCACCCTAGTCCTTTATAAGTACTAAATGACCCCACGTGACCCACCCTAGTCCTATATAAGTTCTCAACGACCCCATGTGACCCACCATAGTCCTATATAAGTACTCAATGACCCCATGTGACTTCCCCTTAGTTCTATATAAGTATTCAATGACCCCATGTGACCCCCCCCTAGTCCTATATAAGTACTCAATGACCCCATGTGACCCCCCTAGTCCTATATAAGTACCCAATGACCCCATGTGACCCACCCTAGTCCTATATAAGTAAACAATGACCCCATGTGACCCCCCCCCCCTAGTCCTATATAAGTACTCAATGACCCCATGTGATCCACCCTAGTCCTATATAAGTACTCAATGACCCCATGTGACCCACCCTAGTCCTATATAAGTACTCAATGACCCCATGCGACCCCCCCTAGTCCTATATAAGTACTCAATGACCCCAGATCAGCTACCCTACTCCTATATAAGTACTCAATGGCCCCTTGTGACCCACCCTAGTCCTATATAAGTACTCAATGACCGCATGTGACCCCCCCTAGTCCTATATAAGTACTCAATGACCCCATGTGACCCACCCTAGTCATATATATGTACTCAATGACACCATGTGACCCACCCTAATCCTATATAAGTACTCAATGACCCCATGAGACCCACCCTAGTCCTTTATAAGAACTAAATGACCCCATGTGACCCACCCTAGTCCTTTATAAGAACTAAATGACCCCACGTGACCCACCCTAGTCCTATATAAGTTCTCAACGACCCCATGTGATCCACCCTATTCCTATATAAGTACTCAATGGCCCCATGTGACCTCCCCTAGTCCTATATAAGTACTCAATGACCCCATGTGACCCACCCTAGTCCTATATAAGTACTCAATGACCCCATGAGACCCACCCTAGTCCTTTATAAGTACTAAATGACCCCATGTCACACACCCTAGACCTATATAAGTTCTCAACGACTCCATGTGACCCATCCTAGTCCTATATAAGTACTCAATGACCCCATGTGACTTCCCCTTAGTTCTATATAAGTATTCAATGACCCCATGTGACCCCCCCCCTAGTCCTATATAAGTACTCAATGACCCCAGGTCAGCTACCCTACTCCTATATAAGTACTCAATGACCCCATGTGACCCCCCTAGTCCTATATAAGTACCCAATGACCCCATGTGATCCACCCTAGTCCTATATAAGTAAACAATGACCCCATGTGACCCCCCCCCTATTCCTATATAAGTACTCAATCACCCCATGTGATCCACCCTAGTCCTATATAAGTACTCAATGACCCCATGTGACCCACCCTAGTCCTATATAAGTACTCAATGACCCCATGCGACCCACCCTAGTCCTATATAAGTACTCAATGACCCCAGGTCAGCTACCCTACTCCTATATAAGTACTCAATGGCCCCTTGTGACCCACCCTAGTCCTATATAAGTACTCAAAGGCCCCATGTGACCCACCCTAGTCCTATATAAGTACTCAATGACCGCATGTGACCCCCCCTTGTCTTATATAAGTACTCAATGACCCCATGTGACTTCCCCCTAGTCCTATATAAGTATTCAATGACCCCATGTGACCCCCCCTAGTCCTATATAAGTATATAATGACCCCATGTGACCCCCCCTAGTTTTATATAAGTACTCAATGACCCCATGTGACACACCCTACTCCTATATAAGTACTCAATGACCCCATGTGACCCACCCTAGTCCTATATAAGTACTCAATGACCCCATGTGACCCACCCTAGTCCTATATAAGTTCTCAATGACCCCATGTGACCCCCCCTAGTCCTATATATATACTCAATGACCCCATGGGACCCACCGTAGTCCTATATAAGTTCTCAATGACCCCATGTGACCTCCCCTAGTCCTATATAAGTACTCAATGACCCCATGTGACCCACCCTAGTCCTATATAAGTACTCAATGACCCCATGAGACCCACCCTAGTCCTTTATAAGTACTAAATGACCCCATGTCACCCACCCTAGACCTATATAAGTTCTCAACGACTCCATGTGACCCATCCTAGTCCTATATAAGTACTCAGTGACCCCATGTGACCCCCCTAGTCCTATATAAGTACCCAATGACCCCATGTTACCCACCCTAGTCCTATATAAGTAAACAATGACCCCATGTGACCCCCCCCCCTAGTCCTATATAAGTACTCAATGACCCCATGTGATCCACCCTAGTCCTATATAAGTACTCAATGACCCCATGTGACCCACCCTAGTCCTATATAAGTACTCAATGACCCCATGCGACCCCCCCTAGTCCTATATAAGTACTCAATGACCCCAGATCAGCTACCCTACTCCTATATAAGTACTCAATGGCCCCTTGTGACCCACCCTAGTCCTATATAAGTACTCAATGACCGCATGTGACCCCCCCCTAGTCCTATATAAGTACTCAATGACCCCATGTGACCCACCCTAGTCATATATATGTACTCAATGACACCATGTGACCCACCCTAATCCTATATAAGTACTCAATGACCCCATGAGACCCACCCTAGTCCTTTATAAGAACTAAATGACCCCATGTGACCCACCCTAGTCCTTTATAAGAACTAAATGACCCCACGTGACCCACCCTAGTCCTATATAAGTTCTCAACGACCCCATGTGATCCACCCTATTCCTATATATGTACTCAATGGCCCCATGTGACCTCCCCTAGTCCTATATAAGTACTCAATGACCCCATGTGACCCACCCTAGTCCTATATAAGTACTCAATGACCCCATGAGACCCACCCTAGTCCTCTATAAGTACTAAATGACCCCATGTCACCCACCCTAGACCTATATAAGTTCTCAACGACTCCATGTGACCCATCCTAGTCCTATATAAGTACTCAATGACCCCATGTGACTTCCCCTTAGTTCTATATAAGTATTCAATGACCCCATGTGACCCCCCCCCTAGTCCTATATAAGTACTCAATGACCCCAGGTCAGCTACCCTACTCCTATATAAGTACTCAATGACCCCAGGTCAGCTACCCTACTCCTATATAAGTACTCAATGACCCCATGTGACCCCCCTAGTCCTATATAAGTACCCAATGACCCCATGTGACCCACCCTAGTCCTATATAAGTAAACAATGACCCCATGTGACCCCCCCCTAGTCCTATATAAGTACTCAATCACCCCATGTGATCCACCCTAGTTCTATATAAGTACTCAATGACCCCATGTGACCCACCCTAGTCCTATATAAGTACTCAATGACCCCATGCGACCCACCCTAGTCCTATATAAGTACTCAATGACCCCAGGTCAGCTACCCTACTCCTATATAAGTACTCAATGGCCCCTTGTGACCCACCCTAGTCCTATATAAGTACTCAAAGGCCCCATGTGACCCACCCTAGTCCTATATAAGTACTCAATGACCGCATGTGACCCCCCTTGTCTTATATAAGTACTCAATGACCCCATGTGACTTCCCCCTAGTCCTATATAAGTATTCAATGACCCCATGTGACCCCCCTATTCCTATATAAGTATATAATGACCCCATGTGACCCACCCTAGTCCTATATAAGATCTCAATGACCCCATGTGACCCCCCCTAGTCCTATATATATACTCAATGACCCCATGGGACCCACCGTAGTCCTATATAAGTTCTCAATGACCCCATGTGAACCCCCCTAGTCCTATACAAGTACTCAATGACCCCATGTGACCCACCCTACTCCTATATAAGTACTCAATGACCCCATGTGACCCACCCTAGTCCTATATAAGTACTCAATGACCCCATGTGACCCACCCTAGTCCTATATAAGTACTCAATGACCCCATGAGACCCACCCTAGTCCTTTATAAGTACTAAATGACCCCATGTGACCCACCCTAGTCCTATATAAGTTCTCAACGACCCCATGTGACCCACCATAGTCCTATATAAGTACTCAATGACCCCATGTGACTTCCCCTTAGTTCTATATAAGTATTCAATGACCCCATGTGACCCCCCTAGTCCTATATAAGTACCCAATGACCCCATGTGACCCACCCTAGTCCTATATAAGTAAACAATGACCCCATGTGACCCCCCCCTAGTCCTATATAAGTACTCAATGACCCCATGTGATCCACCCTAGTCCTATATAAGTACTCAATGACCCCATGTGACCCACCCTAGTCCTATATAAGTACTCAATGACCCCATGCGACCCCCCCTAGTCCTATATAAGTACTCAATGACCCCAGATCAGCTACCCTACTCCTATATAAGTACTCAATGGCCCCTTGTGACCCACCCTAGTCCTATATAAGTACTCAATGACCGCATGTGACCCCCCCCTAGTCCTATATAAGTACTCAATGACCCCATGTGACCCACCCTAGTCATATATATGTACTCAATGACACCATGTGACCCACCCTAATCCTATATAAGTACTCAATGACCCCATGAGACCCACCCTAGTCCTTTATAAGAACTAAATGACCCCATGTGACCCACCCTAGTCCTTTATAAGAACTAAATGACCCCACGTGACCCACCCTAGTCCTATATAAGTTCTCAACGACCCCATGTGATCCACCCTATTCCTATATAAGTACTCAATGGCCCCATGTGACCTCCCCTAGTCCTATATAAGTACTCAATGACCCCATGTGACCCACCCTAGTCCTATATAAGTACTCAATGACCCCATGAGACCCACCCTAGTCCTCTATAAGTACTAAATGACCCCATGTCACCCACCCTAGACCTATATAAGTACTCAACGACTCCATGTGACCCATCCTAGTCCTATATAAGTACTCAATGACCCCATGTGACTTCCCCTTAGTTCTATATAAGTATTCAATGACCCCATGTGACCCCCCCCTAGTCCTATATAAGTACTCAATGACCCCAGGTCAGCTACCCTACTCCTATATAAGTACTCAATGACCCCAGGTAAGCTACCCTACTCCTATATAAGTACTCAATGACCCCATGTGACCCCCCTAGTCCTATATAAGTACCCAATGACCCCATTTGACCCACCCTAGTCCTATATAAGTAAACAATGACCCCATGTGACCCCCCCCTAGTCCTATATAAGTACTCAATCACCCCATGTGATCCACCCTAGTCCTATATAAGTACTCAATGACCCCATGTGACCCACCCTAGTCCTATATAAGTACTCAATGACCCCATGCGACCCACCCTAGTCCTATATAAGTACTCAATGACCCCAGGTCAGCTACCCTACTCCTATATAAGTACTCAATGGCCCCTTGTGACCCACCCTAGTCCTATATAAGTACTCAAAGGCCCCATGTGACCCACCCTAGTCCTATATAAGTACTCAATGACCCCATGTCACCCCTCCTAGTTTTATATAAGTACTCAATGACCCCATGTGACACACCCTACTCCTATATAAGTACTCAATGACCCCATGTGACCCACCCTAGTCCTATATAAGTACTCATTGACCCCATGTGACCCACCCTAGTCCTATATAAGTTCTCAATGACCCCATGTGACCCCCCCTAGTCCTATATATATACTCAATGACCCCATGGGACCCATCGTAGTCCTATATAAGTTCTCAATGACCCCATGTGAACCCCCCTAGTCCTATACAAGTACTCAATGACCCCATGTGACCCACCCTACTCCTATATAAGTACTCAATGACCCCATGTGACCCACCCTAGTCCTATATAAGTACTCAATGACCCCATGTGACCCACCCTAGTCCTATATAAGTACTCAATGACCCCATGAGACCCACCCTAGTCATTTATAAGTACTAAATGACCCCATGTGACCCACCCTAGTCCTATATAAGTTCTCAACGACCCCATGTGACCCACCATAGTCCTATATAAGTACTCAATGACCCCATGTGACTTCCCCTTAGTTCTATATAAATATTCAATGACCCCATGTGACCCCCCCCTAGTCCTATATAAGCACTCAATGACCCCATGTGACCCCCCTAGTCCTATATAAGTACCCAATGACCCCATGTGACCCACCCTAGTCCTATAAAAGTAAACAATGACCCCATGTGACCCCCCCCTAGTCCTATATAAGTACTCAATGACCCCATGTGACCCACCCTAGTCCTATATAAGTACTCAATGACCCCATGCGACCCCCCCTAGTCCTATATAAGTACTCAATGACCCCAGATCAGCTACCCTACTCCTATATAAGTACTCAATGGCCCCTTGTGACCCACCCTAGTCCTATATAAGTACTCAATGACCGCATGTGACCCCCCCTAGTCCTATATAAGTACTCAATGACCCCATGTGACCCATCCTAGTCATATATATGTACTCAATGACACCATGTGACCCACCCTAATCCTATATAAGTACTCAATGACCCCATGAGACCCACCCTAGTCCTTTATAAGAACTAAATGTCCCCATGTGACCCACCCTAGTCCTTTATAAGAACTAAATGACCCCACGTGACCCACCCTAGTCCTATATAAGTTCTCAACGACCCCATGTGATCCACCCTATTCCTATATAAGTACTCAATGGCCCCATGTGACCTCCCCTAGTCCTATATAAGTACTCAATGACCCCAGGTCAGCTACCCTACTCTTATATAATTACTCAATGACCCCATGTGTCCCACCTTAGTCCTATATAAGTACTCAATGGCCCCATGTGACCCACCCTAGTCCTATATAAGTAATCAATGACCCCATGTGAACCCCCCTAGTCCTATATAAGTACTCAATGACCCCATGTGACCCACCCTACTCCTATATAAGTACTCAATGACCCCATGTGACTTCCCCCTAGTCCTATATAAGTACTCAATGACCCCATGTGACCCCCCTAGTCCTATATAAGTACTCAATGACCCCATGGGACCCACCGTAGTCCTATATAAGTTCTCAATGACCCCATGTGACCCCCCCTAGTCCTATATATGTACTCAATGACCCCATGGGACCCACCGTAGTCCTATATAAGTTCTCAATGACCCCATGTGACCCCCCCTAGTCCTATATATGTACTCTATGACCCTATGTGACCCACTCTAGTCCTATATAAGTAATCAATGACCCCATGTGAACCCCCCTAGTCCTATATAAGTACTCAATGACCCAATGTGACCCACCCTACTCCTATATAAGTACTCAATGACCCCATGTGACCCACCCTAGTCCTATATAAGTACTCAATGACCCCATGTGACCCACCCTAGTCCTATATAAGTACTCAATGACCCCATGAGACCCACCCTAGTCCTTTATAAGTACTAAATGACCCCATGTGACCACCCTAGTCCTATATAAGTTCTCAACGACCCCATGTGACCCATCCTAGTCCTATATAAGTACTCAATGACCCCATGTGACTTCCCCTTAGTTCTATATAAGTATTCAATGACCCCATGTGACCCCCCCCCTAGTCCTAAATAAGTACTCAATGACCCCAGGTCAGCTACCCTACTCCTATATAAGTACTCAATGACCCCATGTGACCCCCCTAGTCCTATATAAGTACCCAATGACCCCATGTGACCCACCCTAGTCCTATATAAGTAAACAATGACCCCATGTGACCCCCCCCTAGTCCTATATAAGTACTCAATCACCCCATGTGATCCACCCTAGTCCTATATAAGTACTCAATGACCCCATGTGACCCACCCTAGTCCTATATAAGTACTCAATGACCCCATGCGACCCACCCTAGTCCTATATAAGTACTCAATGACCCCAGGTCAGCTACCCTACTCCTATATAAGTACTCAATGGCCCCTTGTGACCCACCCTAGTCCTATATAAGTACTCAAAGGCCCCATGTGATCCACCCTAGTCCTATATAAGTACTCAATGACCGCATGTGACCCCCCCTTGTCTTATATAAGTACTCAATGACCCCATGTGACTTCCCCTAGTCCTATATAAGTATTCAATGACCCCATGTGACCCCCCCTAGCCCTATATAAGTATATAATGACCCCATGTGACCCCCCCTAGTTTTATATAAGTACTCAATGACCCCATGTGACACACCCTACTCCTATATAAGTACTCAATGACCCCATGTGACCCACCCTAGTCCTATATAAGTACTCAATGACCCCATGTGACCCACCCTAGTCCTATATAAGTTCTCAATGACGCCATGTGACCCCCCCTAGTCCTATATATATACTCAATGACCCCATGGGACCCACCGTAGTCCTATATAAGTTCTCAATGACCCCATGTGAACCCCCCTAGTCCTATATAAGTACTCAATGACCCCATGTGACCCACCCTACTCCTATATAAGTACTCAATGACCCCATGTGACCCACCCTAGTCCTATATAAGTACTCAATGACCCCATGTGACCCACCCTAGTCCTATATAAGTACTCAATGACCCCATGAGACCCACCCTAGTCCTTTATAAGTACTAAATGACCCCATGTGACCCACCCTAGTCCTATATAAGTTCTCAACGACCCCATGTGACCCACCATAGTCCTATATAAGTACTCAATGACCCCATGTGACTTCCCTTTAGTTCTATATAAGTATTCAATGACCCCATGTGACCCCCCCCTAGTCCTATATAAGTACTCAATGACCCCATGTGACCCCCCTAGTCCTATATAAGTACCCAATGACCCCATGTGACCCACCCTAGTCCTATAAAAGTAAACAATGACCCCATGTGACCCCCCCCCCTAGTCCTATATAAGTACTCAATGACCCCATGTGACCCACCCTAGTCCTATATAAGTACTCAATGACCCCATGTGAACCCCCCTAGTCCTATATAAGTACTCAATGACCCCATGTGACCCACCCTACTCCTATATAAGTACTCAATGACCCCATGTGACTTCCCCCTAGTCCTATATAAGTACTCAATGACCCCATGTGACCCCCCTAGTCCTATATAAGTACTCAATGACCCCATGGGACCCACCGTAGTCCTATATAAGTTCTCAATGACCCCATGTGACCCCCCCTAGTCCTATATATGTACTCAATGACCCCATGTGACCCCCCCTAGTCCTATATATGTACTCTATGACCCTATGTGACCCACTCTAGTCCTATATAAGTAATCAATGACCCCATGTGAACCCCCCTAGTCCTATATAAGTACTCAATGACCCCATGTGACCCACCCTACTCCTATATAAGTACTCAATGACCCCATGTGACCCACCCTAGTCCTATATAAGTACTCAATGACCCCATGTGACCCACCCTAGTCCTATATAAGTACTCAATGACCCCATGAGACCCACCCTAGTCCTTTATAAGTACTAAATGACCCCATGTGACCCACCCTAGTCCTATATAAGTTCTCAACGACCCCATGTGACCCATCCTAGTCCTATATAAGTACTCAATGACCCCATGTGACTTCCCCTTAGTTCTATATAAGTATTCAATGACCCCATGTGACCCCCCCCCCTAGTCCTAAATAAGTACTCAATGACCCCAGGTCAGCTACCCTACTCCTATATAAGTACTCAATGACCCCATGTGACCCCCCTAGTCCTATATAAGTACCCAATGACCCCATGTGACCCACCCTAGTCCTATATAAGTAAACAATGAACCCATGTGACCCCCCCTAGTCCTATATAAGTACTCAATCACCCTATGTGATCCACCCTAGTCCTATATAAGTACTCAATGACCCCATGTGACCCACCCTAGTCCTATATAAGTACTCAATGACCCCATGCGACCCACCCTAGTCCTATATAAGTACTCAATGACCCCAGGTCAGCTACCCTACTCCTATATAAGTACTCAATGGCCCCTTGTGACCCACCCTAGTCCTATATAAGTACTCAAAAACCCCATGTGACCCACCCTAGTCCTATATAAGTACTCAATGACCGCATGTGACCCCCCCTAGTTTTATATAAGTACTCAATGACCCCATGTGACACACCCTACTCCTATATAAGTACTCAATGACCCCATGTGACCCACCCTAGTCCTATATAAGTACTCAATGACCCCATGTGACCCACCCTAGTCCTATATAAGTTCTCAATGACCCCATGTGACCCCCCCTAGTCCTATATATATACTCAATGACCCCATGGGACCCACCGTAGTCCTATATAAGTTCTCAATGACCCCATGTGAACCCCCCTAGTCCTATATAAGTACTCAATGACCCCATGTGACCCACCCTACTCCTATATAAGTACTCAATGACCCCATGTGACCCACCCTAGTCCTATATAAGTACTCAATGACCCCATGCGACCCACCCTAGTCCTATATAAGTACTCAATGACCCCAGGTCAGCTACCCTACTCCTATATAAGTACTCAATGGCCCCTTGTGACCCACCCTAGTCCTATATAAGTACTCAAAGGCCCCATGTGACCCACCCTAGTCCTATATAAGTACTCAATGACCGCATGTGACCCCCCCTTGTCTTATATAAGTACTCAATGACCCCATGTGACTTCCCCCTAGTCCTATATAAGTATTCAATGACCCCATGTGACCCCCCCTAGTCCTATATAAGTATATAATGACCCCATGTGACCCCCCCTAGTTTTATATAAGTACTCAATGACCCCATGTGACACACCCTACTCCTATATAAGTACTCAATGACCCCATGTGACCCACCCTAGTCCTATATAAGTACTCAATGACCCCATGTGACCCACCCTAGTCCTAAATAAGTTCTCAATGACACCATGTGACCCCCCCTAGTCCTATATATATACTCAATGACCCCATGGGACCCACCGTAGTCCTATATAAGTTCTCAATGACCCCATGTGAACCCCCCTAGTCCTATATAAGTACTCAATGACCCCATGTGACCCACCCTACTCCTATATAAGTACTCAATGACCCCATGTGACCCACCCTAGTCCTATATAAGTACTCAATGACCTAATGTGACCCACCCTAGTCCTATATAAGTACTCAATGACCCCATGAGACCCACCCTAGTCCTTTATAAGTACTAAATGACCCCATGTGACCCACCCTAGTCCTATATAAGTTCTCAACGACCCCATGTGACCCACCATAGTCCTATATAAGTACTCAATGACCCCATGTGACTTCCCCTTAGTTCTATATAAGTATTCAATGACCCCATGTGACCCCCCCCTAGTCCTATATAAGTACTCAATGACCCCATGTGACCCCCCTAGTCCTATATAAGTACCCAATGGCCCCATGTGACCCACCCTAGTCCTATATAAGTACTCAATGACCCCATGTGAACCCCCCTAGTCCTATATAAGTACTCAATGACCCCAGATCAGCTACCCTACTCCTATATAAGTACTCAATGGCCCCTTGTGACCCACCCTAGTCCTATATAAGTACTCAATGACCGCATGTGACCCCCCCTAGTCCTATATAAGTACTCAATGACCCCATGTGACCCACCCTAGTCGTATATATGTACTCAATGACACCATGTGACCCACCCTAATCCTATATAAGTACTCAATGACCCCATGAGACCCACCCTAGTCCTTTATAAGAACTAAATGACCCCACGTGACCCACCCTAGTCCTATATAAGTTCTCAACGACCCCATGTGATCCACCCTATTCCTATATAAGTACTCAATGGCCCCATGTGACCTCCCCTAGTCCTATATAAGTACTCAATGACCCCAGGTCAGCTACCCTACTCTTATATAATTACTCAATGACCCCATGTGTCCCACCTTAGTCCTATATAAGTACTCAATGGCCCCATGTGACCCACCCTAGTCCTATATAAGTAATCAATGACCCCATGTGAACCCCCCTAGTCCTATATAAGTACTCAAAGACCCCATGTGACCCACGCTACTCCTATATAAGTACTCAATGACCCCATGTGACTTCCCCCTAGTCATATATAAGTACTCAATGACCCATGTGACCCCCCCTAGTCCTATATATGTACTCAATGACCCCATGGGACCCACCGTAGTCCTATATAAGTTCTCAATGACCCCATGTGACCCCCCCTAGTCCTATATATGTACTCTATGACCCTATGTGACCCACTCTAGTCCTATATAAGTAATCAATGACCCCATGTGAACCCCCCTAGTCCTATATAAGTACTCAATGACCCCATGTGACCCACCCTACTCCTAAATAAGTACTCAATGACCCCATGTGACCCACCCTAGTCCTATATAAGTACTCAATGTCCCCATGTGACCCACCCTAGTCCTATATAAGTACTCAATGACCCCATGAGACCCACCCTAGTCCTTTATAAGTACTAAATGACCCCATGTGACCCACCCTAGTCCTATATAAGTTCTCAACGACCCCATGTGACCCATCCTAGTCCTATATAAGTACTCAATGACCCCATGTGACTTCCCCTTAGTTCTATATAAGTATTCAATGACCCCATGTGACCCCCCCCCTAGTCCTAAATAAGTACTCAATGTCCCCAGGTCAGCTACCCTACTCCTATATAAGTACTCAATGACCCCATGTGACCCCCCTACTCCTATATAAGTACCCAATGACCCCATGTGACCCACCCTAGTCCTATATAAGTAAACAATGACCCCATGTGACCCCCCCTAGTCCTATATAAGTACTCAATCACCCCATGTGATCCACCCTAGTCCTATATAAGTACTCAATGACCCCATGTGACCCACCCTAGTCCTATATAAGTACTCAATGACCCCATGCGACCCACCCTAGTCCTATATAAGTACTCAATGACCCCAGGTCAGCTACCCTACTCTTATATAAGTACTCAATGGCCCCTTGTGACCCACCCTAGTCCTATATAAGTACTCAAAGGCCCCATGTGACCCACCCTAGTCCTATATAAGTACTCAATGACCGCATGTGACCCCCCCTTGTCTTATATAAGTACTCAATGACCCCATGTGACTTCCCCCTAGTCCTATATAAGTATTCAATGACCCCATGTGACCCCCCCTAGTCCTATATAAGTATATAATGACCCCATGTGACCCCCCCTAGTTTTATATAAGTACTCAATGACCCCATGTGACACACCCTACTCCTTTATAAGTACTCAATGACCCCATGTGACCCACCCTAGTCCTATATAAGTACTCAATGACCCCATGTGACCCACCCTAGTCCTATATAAGTTCTCAATGACCCCATGTGACCCCCCCTAGTCCTATATATATACTCAATGACCCCATGGGACCCACCGTAGTCCTATATAAGTTCTCAATGACCCCATGTGAACCCCCCTAGTCCTATATAAGTACTCAATGACCCCATGCGACCCACCCTACTCCTATATAAGTACTCAATGACCCCATGTGACCCACCCTACTCCTAAATAAGTACTCAATGACCCCATGTGACCCACCCTAGTCCTATATAAGTACTCAAAGACCCCATGTGACCCACGCTACTCCTATATAAGTACTCAATGACCCCATGTGACTTCCCCCTAGTCATATATAAGTACTCAATGACCCATGTGACCCCCCCTAGTCCTATATATGTACTCAATGACCCCATGGGACCCACCGTAGTCCTATATAAGTTCTCAATGACCCCATGTGACCCCCCCTAGTCCTATATATGTACTCTATGACCCTATGTGACCCACTCTAGTCCTATATAAGTAATCAATGACCCCATGTGAACCCCCCTAGTCCTATATAAGTACTCAATGACCCCATGTGACCCACCCTACTCCTAAATAAGTACTCAATGACCCCATGTGACCCACCCTAGTCCTATATAAGTACTCAATGTCCCCATGTGACCCACCCTAGTCCTATATAAGTACTCAATGACCCCATGAGACCCACCCTAGTCCTTTATAAGTACTAAATGACCCCATGTGACCCACCCTAGTCCTATATAAGTTCTCAACGACCCCATGTGACCCATCCTAGTCCTATATAAGTACTCAATGACCCCATGTGACTTCCCCTTAGTTCTATATAAGTATTCAATGACCCCATGTGACCCCCCCCCTAGTCCTAAATAAGTACTCAATGTCCCCAGGTCAGCTACCCTACTCCTATATAAGTACTCAATGACCCCATGTGACCCCCCTACTCCTATATAAGTACCCAATGACCCCATGTGACCCACCCTAGTCCTATATAAGTAAACAATGACCCCATGTGACCCCCCCTAGTCCTATATAAGTACTCAATCACCCCATGTGATCCACCCTAGTCCTATATAAGTACTCAATGACCCCATGTGACCCACCCTAGTCCTATATAAGTACTCAATGACCCCATGCGACCCACCCTAGTCCTATATAAGTACTCAATGACCCCAGGTCAGCTACCCTACTCTTATATAAGTACTCAATGGCCCCTTGTGACCCACCCTAGTCCTATATAAGTACTCAAAGGCCCCATGTGACCCACCCTAGTCCTATATAAGTACTCAATGACCGCATGTGACCCCCCCTTGTCTTATATAAGTACTCAATGACCCCATGTGACTTCCCCCTAGTCCTATATAAGTATTCAATGACCCCATGTGACCCCCCCTAGTCCTATATAAGTATATAATGACCCCATGTGACCCCCCCTAGTTTTATATAAGTACTCAATGACCCCATGTGACACACCCTACTCCTTTATAAGTACTCAATGACCCCATGTGACCCACCCTAGTCCTATATAAGTACTCAATGACCCCATGTGACCCACCCTAGTCCTATATAAGTTCTCAATGACCCCATGTGACCCCCCCTAGTCCTATATATATACTCAATGACCCCATGGGACCCACCGTAGTCCTATATAAGTTCTCAATGACCCCATGTGAACCCCCCTAGTCCTATATAAGTACTCAATGACCCCATGCGACCCACCCTACTCCTATATAAGTACTCAATGACCCCATGTGACCCACCCTAGTCCTATATAAGTACTCAATGACCCCATGTGACCCACCCTAGTCCTATATAAGTACTCAATGACCCCATGAGACCCACCCTAGTCCTTTATAAGTACTCAATGACCCCATGTGACCCACCCTAGTCCTATATAAGTTCTCAATGACCCCATGTGACCCCCCCTAGTCCTATATATATACTCAATGACCCCATGGGACCCACCGTAGTCCTATATAAGTACTCAATGACCCCATGTGACTTCCCCTTAGTTCTATATAAGTATTCAATGACCCCATGTGACCCCCCCCTAGTCCTATATAAGTACTCAATGACCCCATGTGACCCCCCTAGTCCTATATAAGTACCCAATGACCCCATGTGACCCACCCTAGTCCTATATAAGTAAACAATGACCCCATGTGACCCCCCCCCTAATCCTATATAAGTACTCAATGACCCCATGTGATCCACCCTAGTCCTATATAAGTACTCAATGACCGCATGTGACCCACCCTAGTCCTATCTAAGTACTCAATGACCCCATGCGACCACCCCTATTCCTATATAAGTACTCAATGACCCCAGGTCAGCTACCCTACTCCTATATAAGTACTCAATGGCCCCTTGTGACCCACCCTAGTCATATATATGTACTCAATGACACCATGTGACCCACCCTAGTCCTATATAAGTACTCAATGACCCCATGAGACCCACCCTAGTCCTTTATAAGAACTAAATGACCCCACGTGACCCACCCTAGTCCTATATAAGTTCTCAACGACCCCATGTGATCCACCCTATTCCTATATAAGTACTCAATGGCCCCATGTGACCTCCCCTAGTCCTATATAAGTACTCAATGACCCCAGGTCAGCTACCCTACTCTTATATAATTACTCAATGACCCCATGTGACCCACCTTAGTCCTATATAAGTACTCAATGGCCCCATGTGACCCACCCTAGTCCTATATAAGTAATCAATGACCCCATGTGACCCCCCCTAGTCCTATATAAGTACTCAATGACCCCATGTGACCCACCCTACTCCTATATAAGTACTCAATGACCCCATGTGACCCACCCTAGTCATATATATGTACTCAATGACCCCATGTGACCCACCCTAGTCCTATATAAGTACTCAATGACCCCATGAGACCCACCCTAGTCCTTTCAGAACTAAATGACCCCATGTGACCCACCCTAGTCCTATATAAGTTCTCAACGACCCCATGTGACCCCCCCTAGTTTTATATAAGTACTCAATGACCTCATGTGACACACCCTACTCCTATATAAGTACTCAATGACCCCATGTGACCCACCCTAGTCCTATATAAGTACTCAATGACCCCATGTGACCAACCCTAGTCCTATATAAGCTCTCAACGACCCCATGTGACCCACCCTAGTCCTATATAAGTTCTCAATGACCCCATGTGAACCCCCCTAGTCCTATATAAGTACTCAATGACCCCATGTGACCCACCCTACTCCTATATAAGTACTCAATGACCCCATGTGACCCACCCTAGTCCTATATAAGTACTCAATGACCCCATGTGACCCACCCTAGTCCTATATAAGTACTCAATGACCCCATGAGACCCACCCTAGTCCTTTATAAGTACTAAATGACCCCATGTGACCCACCCTAGTCCTATATAAGTTCTCAACGACCCCATGTGACCCACCCTAGTCCTATATAAGTACTCAATGACCCCATGTGACTTCCCCTTAGTTCTATATAAGTATTCAATGATCCCATGTGACCTCCCCCCTAGTCCTATATAAGTACTCAATGACCCCATGTGACCCCCCTAGTCCTATATAAGTACCCAATGACCCCATGTGACCCTCCCTAGTCCTATATAAGTAAACAATTACCCCATGTGACCCCCCCCCCTAGTCCTATATAAGTACTCAATGACCCCATGTGATCCACCCTAGTCATATATATGTACTCAATGACACCATGTGACCCACCCTAGTCCTATATAAGTACTCAATGGCCCCATGTGACCTCCCCTAGTCCTATATAAGTACACAATGACCCCAGGTCAGCTACCCTACTCCTATATAAGTACTCAATGGCCCCTTGTGACCCACCCTAGTCCTATATAAGTACTCAATGACCGCATGTGACCCCCCCTAGTCCTATATAAGTACTCAATGACCCAATGTGACCCACCCTAGTCCTATATAAGTAAACAATGACCCCATGTGACCCCCCCCCCCCTAGTCCTATGTAAGTACTCAATGACCCCATGTGATCCACCCTAGTCCTATATAAGTACTCAATGACCCCATGTGACCCACCCTAGTCCTATATAAGTACTCAATGACCCCATGCGACCCCCCCTAGTCCTATATAAGTACTCAATGACCCCAGGTCAGCTACCCTACTCCTATATAAGTACTCAATGGCCCCTTGTGACCCACCCTAGTCCTATATAAGTACTCAATGGCCCCATGTGACCTCCCCTAGTCCTATATAAGTACACAATGACCCCAGGTCAGCTACCCTACTCTTATATAATTACTCAATGACCCCATGTGACCCACCTTAGTCCTATATAAGTACTCAATGGCCCCATGTGACCCACCCTAGTCCTATATAAGTAATCAATGACCCCATGTGACCCCCCCTAGTCCTATATAAGTACTCAATGACCCCATGTGACCCACCCTACTCCTATATAAGTACTCAATGACCCCATGTGACCCACCCTAGTCATATATATGTACTCAATGACCCCATGTGACCCCCCCTAGTCCTATATAAGTACTCAATGACCCCATGTGATCCACCCTAGTCCTATATAAGTACTCAATGACCCCATGTGACCCACCCTAGTCCTATATAAGTAAACAATGACCCCATGTGACCCCCCCCTAGTCCTATATAAGTACTCAATCACCCCATGGGACCCACCGTAGTCCTATATAAGTTCTCAATGACCCCATGTGACCCCCCCTAGTCCTATATATGTACTCTATGACCCTATGTGACCCACTCTAGTCCTATATAAGTAATCAATGACCCCATGTGAACCCCCCTAGTCCTATATAAGTACTCAATGACCCCATGTGACCCACCCTACTCCTATATAAGTACTCAATGACCCCATGTGACCCACCCTAGTCCTATATAAGTACTCAATGACCCCATGTGACCCACCCTAGTCCTATATAAGTACTCAATGACCCCATGAGACCCACCCTAGTCCTTTATAAGTACTAAATGACCCCATGTCACCCATCCTAGTCCTATATAAGTTCTCAACGACTCCATGTGACCCATCCTAGTACTATATAAGTACTCAATGACCCCATGTGACTTCCCCTTAGTTCTATATAAGTATTCAATGACCCCATGTGCCCCCCCCCCCTAGTCCTATATAAGTACTCAATCACCCCATGTGATCCACCCTAGTCCTATATAAGTACTCAATGACCCCATGTGACCCACCCTAGTCCTATATAAGTACTCAATGACCCCATGCGACCCACCCTAGTCCTATATAAGTACTCAATGACCCCAGGTCAGCTACCCTACTCCTATATAAGTACTCAATGGCCCCTTGTGACCCACCCTAGTCCTATATAAGTACTCAATGACCCCATGTGACTTCCCCTTAGTTCTATATAAGTATTCAATGACCCCATGTGACCCCCCCCCCTAGTCCTATATAAGTACTCAATGACCCCAGGTCAGCTACCCTACTCCTATATAAGTACTCAATGGCCCCTTGTGACCCACCCTAGTCCTATATAAGTACTCAAAGGCCCCATGTGACCCACCCTAGTCCTATATAAGTACTCAATGACCCCATGTGACTTCCCCTTAGTTCTATATAAGTATTCAATGACCCCATGTGACCCCCCCCCCTAGTCCTATATAAGTACTCAATGACCCCAGGTCAGCTACCCTACTCCTATATAAGTACTCAATGACCCCATGTGACTTCCCCCTAGTCCTATATAAGTATTCAATGACCCCATGTGACCCCCCCTAGTCCTATATAAGTATATAATGACCCCATGTGACCCCCCCTAGTTTTATATAAGTACTCAATGACCCCATGTGACACACCCTACTCCTATATAAGTACTCAATGACCCCATGTGACCCACCCTAGTCCTATATAAGTACTCAATGACCCCATGTGACCCACCCTAGTCCTATATAAGTTCTCAATGACCCCATGTGACCCCCCCTAGTCCTATATATATACTCAATGACCCCATGGGACCCACCGTAGTCCTATATAAGTTCTCAATGACCCCATGTGAACCCCCCTAGTCCTATATAAGTACTCAATGACCCCATGTGACCCACCCTACTCCTATATAAGTACTCAATGACCCCATGTGACCCACCCTAGTCCTATATAAGTACTCAATGACCCCATGTGACCCACCCTAGTCCTATATAAGTACTCAATGACCCCATGAGACCCACCCTAGTCCTTTATAAGTACTAAATGACCCCATGTGACCCACCCTAGTCCTATATAAGTTCTCAACGACCCCATGTGACCCACCATAGTCCTATATAAGTACTCAATGACCCCATGTGACTTCCCCTTAGTTCTATATAAGTATTCAATGACCCCATGTGACCCCCCCCTAGTCCTATATAAGTACTCAATGACCCCATGTGACCCCCCTAGTCCTATATAAGTACCCAATGACCCCATGTGACCCACCCTAGTCCTATATAAGTAAACAATGACCCCATGTGACCCCCCCCCCCTAGTCCTATATAAGTACTCAATGACCCCATGTGATCCACCCTAGTCCTATATAAGTACTCAATGACCCCATGTGACCCACCCTAGTCCTATATAAGTACTCAATGACCCCATGCGACCCCCCCTAGTCCTACATAAGTACTCAATGACCCCAGATCAGCTACCCTACTCCTATATAAGTACTCAATGGCCCCTTGTGACCCACCCTAGTCCTATATAAGTACTCAATGACCGCATGTGACCCCCCCTAGTCCTATATAAGTACTCAATGACCCCATGTGACCCACCCTAGTCATATATATGTACTCAATGACACCATGTGACCCACCCTAATCCTATATAAGTACTCAATGACCCCATGAGACCCACCCTAGTCCTTTATAAGAACTAAATGACCCCATGTGACCCACCCTAGTCCTTTATAAGAACTAAATGACCCCACGTGACCCACCCTAGTCCTATATAAGTTCTCAACGACCCCATGTGATCCACCCTATTCCTATATAAGTACTCAATGGCCCCATGTGACCTCCCCTAGTCCTATATAAGTACTCAATGACCCCATGTGACCCACCCTAGTCCTATATAAGTACTCAATGACCCCATGAGACCCACCCTAGTCCTTTATAAGTACTAAATGACCCCATGTCACTCACCCTAGACCTATATAAGTTCTCAACGACTCCATGTGACCCATCCTAGTCCTATATAAGTACTCAATGACCCCATGTGACTTCCCCTTAGTTCTATATAAGTATTCAATGACCCCATGTGACCCCCCCCCTAGTCCTATATAAGTACTCAATGACCCCAGGTCAGCTACCCTACTCCTATATAAGTACTCAATGACCCCATGTGACCCCCCTAGTCCTATATAAGTACCCAATGACCCCATGTGACCCACCCTAGTCCTATATAAGTAAACAATGACCCCATGTGACCCCCCCCTAGTCCTATATAAGTACTCAATCACCCCATGTGATCCACCCTAGTCCTATATAAGTAATCAATGACCCCATGTGACCCACCCTAGTCCTATATAAGTACTCAATGACCCCATGCGACCCACCCTAGTCCTATATAAGTACTCAATGACCCCAGGTCAGCTACCCTACTCCTATATAAGTACTCAATGGCCCCTTGTGACCCACCCTAGTCCTATATAAGTACTCAAAGGCCCCATGTGACCCACCCTAGTCCTATATAAGTACTCAATGACCGCATGTGACCCCCCCTTGTCTTATATAAGTACTCAATGACCCCATGTGACTTCCCCCTAGTCCTATATAAGTATTCAATGACCCCATGTGACCCCCCCTAGTCCTATATAAGTATATAATGACCCCATGTGACCCCCCCCTAGTTTTATATAAGTACTCAATGACCCCATGTGACACACCCTACTCCTATATAAGTACTCAATGACCCCATGTGACCCACCCTAGTCCTATATAAGTACTCAATGACCCCATGTGACCCACCCTAGTCCTATATAAGTTCTCAATGACCCCATGTGACCCCCCCTAGTCCTATATATATACTCAATGACCCCATGGGACCCACCGTAGTCCTATATAAGTTCTCAATGACCCCATGTGACCTCCCCTAGTCCTATATAAGTCCTCAATGACCCCATGTGACCCACCCTAGTCCTATATAAGTACTCAATGACCCCATGAGACCCACCCTAGTCCTTTATAAGTACTAAATGACCCCATGTCACCCACCCTAGACCTATATAAGTTCTCAACGACTCCATGTGACCCATCTAGTCCTCTATAAGTACTCAGTGACCACCATGTGACCCCCCTAGTCCTATATAAGTAAACAATGACCCCATGTGACCCCCCCCCCTAGTCCTATATAAGTACTCAATGACCCCATGTGATCCACCCTAGTCCTATATAAGTACTCAATGACCCCATGTGACCCACCCTAGTCCTATATAAGTACTCAATGACCCCATGCGACCCCCCCTAGTCCTATATAAGTAGCTCAATGACCCCAGATCAGCTACCCTACTCCTATATAAGTACTCAATGGCCCCTTGTGACCCACCCTAGTCCTATATAAGTACTCAATGACCGCATGTGACCCCCCCCCCCCTAGTCCTATATAAGTACCTCAATGACCCCATGTGACCCACCCTAGTCATATATATGTACTCAATGACACCATGTGACCCACCCTAATCCTATATAAGTACTCAATGACCCCATGAGACCCACCCTAGTCCTTTATAAGAACTAAATGACCCCATGTGACCCACCCTAGTCCTTTATAAGAACTAAATGACCCCACGTGACCCACCCTAGTCCTATATAAGTTCTCAACGACCCCATGTGATCCACCCTATTCCTATATAAGTACTCAATGGGCCCCATGTGACCTCCCCTAGTCCTATATAAGTACTCAATGACCCCATGTGACCCACCCTAGTCCTATATAAGTACTCAATGACCCCATGAGACCCAACCTAGTCCTCTATAAGTACTAAATGACCCATGTCACCCACCCTAGACCTATATAAGTTCTCAACGACTCCATGTGACCCATCCTAGTCCTATATAAGTACTCAATGACCCCATGTGACTTCCCCTTAGTTCTATATAAGTATTCAATGACCCCATGTGACCCCCCCCCTAGTCCTATATAAGTACTCAATGACCCCAGGTCAGCTACCCTACTCCTATATAAGTACTCAATGACCCCAGGTCAGCTACCCTACTCCTATATAAGTACTCAATGACCCCATGTGACCCCACTAGTCCTATATAAGTACTCAATCACCCCATGTGATCCACCCTAGTCCTATATAAGTACTCAATGACCCCATGTGACCCACCCTAGTCCTATATAAGTACTCAATGACCCCATGCGACCCACCCTAGTCCTATATAAGTACTCAATGACCCCAGGTCAGCTACCCTACTCCTATATAAGTACTCAATGGCCCCCTTGTGACCCACCCTGAGTCCTATATAAGTACTCAAAGGCCCCATGTGACCCAACCCTAGTCCTATATAAGTACTCAATGACCGCATGTGACCCCCCTCTTGTCTTATATAAGTACTCAATGACCCCATGTGACTTCCCCCTAGTCCTATATAAGTATTCAATGACCCCATGTGACCCCCCTAGTCCTATATAAGTATATAATGACCCCATGTCACCCCCCCTAGTTTTATATAAGTACTCAATGACCCCCATGTGACACACCCTACTCCTATATAAGTACTCAATGACCCCATGTGACCCACCCTAGTCCTATATAAGTACTCAATGACACCATGTGACCCACCCTAGTCCTATATAAGTGTCTCAATGACCCCATGTGACCCCCCCTAGTCCTATATATATACTCAATGACCCCATGGGACCCACCGTAGTCCTATATAAGTTCTCAATGACCCCCATGTGAACCCCCCTAGTCCTATACAAGTACTCAATGACCCCATGTGACCCACCCTACTCCTATATAAGTACTCAATGACCCCATGTGACCCACCCTAGTCCTATATAAGTACTCAATGACCCCATGTGACCCACCCTAGTCCTATATAAGTACTCCAAATGACCCCATGAGACCCACCCTAGTCCTTTATAAGTACTAAATGACCCCATGTGACCCACCCTAGTCCTATATAAGTTCTCAACGACCCCATGTGACCACCATAGTCCTATATAAGTACTCAATGACCCCATGTGACTTCCCCTTAGTTCTATATAAGTATTCAATGACCCCATGTGACCCCCCCCTAGTCCTATATAAGCACTCAATGACCCCATGTGACCCCCCTAGTCCTATATAAGTACCCAATGACCCCATGTGACCCCACCCTAGTCCTATAAAAGTAAACAATGACCCCATGTGACCCCCCCTAGTCCTATATAAGTACTCAATGACCCCATGTGACCCACCCTAGTCCTATATAAGTACTCAATGACCCCATGCGACCCCCCCTAGTCCTATATAAGTACTCAATGACCCCAGATCAGCTACCCTACTCCTATATAAGTACTCAATGGCCCCTTGTGACCCACCCTAGTCCTATATAAGTACTCAATGACGCATGTGACCCCCCCTAGTCCTATATAAGTACTCAATGACCCCATGTGACCCACCCTAGTCATATATATGTACTCAATGACACCATGTGACCCACCCTAATCCTATATAAGTACTCAATGACCCCATGAGACCCACCCTAGTCCTTTATAAGAACTAAATGACCCCATGTGACCCTCCCTAGTCCTTTATAAGAACTAAATGACCCCACGTGACCCACCCTAGTCCTATATAAGTTCTCAAACGACCCCATGTGATCCACCCTATTCCTATATAAGTACTCAATGGCCCCATGTGACCTCCCCTAGTCCTATATAAGTACTCAATGACCCCAGGTCAGCTACCCTACTCTTATATAATTACTCAATGACCCCATGTGTCCCACCTTAGTCCTATATAAGTACTCAATGGCCCCATGTGACCCACCCTAGTTCCTATATAAGTAATCAATGACCCCATGTGAACCCCCCTAGTCCCTATATAAGTACTCAATGACCCCATGTGACCCACCCTACTCCTATATAAGTACTCAATGACCCCATGTGACTTCCCCCTAGTCCTATATAAGTACTCAATGACCCCATGTGACCCCCCTAGTCCTATATAAGTACTCAATGACCCCATGGGACC